>NW_022142251.1:0-288026 GCF_007565055.1 Rhinopithecus roxellana | reverse complement strand
TAGTGGTAGAGAGTGTTGGTTGGAATCAAGTTGAAATTTTAAATAAAGTGCTGGAGGAATTGAGAAGATATTTGAGCAAAGAGTTGAAGATGGCAAACGTGAAAGCTATGCTGGTATCTAGAAGAGAGAAAAGGGCCAGTGGAAAGGCCCCATGGGAGGAACTTATGGGCTATGTTCTAAATCAGCAGAGTCCAGGCATCAGGAGCGGATGCCCTGGAAAGAGACTCAGGGACATTATTGACAGCAGACCGTGGAGACCTTTCTATACTGTTGCTATGATATTATTTTGCTTTCTGAGTGCAACAGAGAGCTACTGGAGGTTTCTGATCAGAAAGGGAGACCACAGGAATAATTACTGCCCCTATTTGAAGAATGGATCCATTAATACAGAGAACAGCTAAGAAACATGTCCACCACGATGGCCCCAGTGAGAAGCAGAGCCTGACCCAGGTCTCTGACTCATAGTTCAAGGCACGTTCAAGCACCCTAGATTCTTACTTACAATTCACTACACTGCTCATAGAAATATTTTCCATTTGGTAAAAGATCAAAAGTTGACTTGGTGACATTGAGTAGAAATTCTGAGACGAATTCAGAGAAAGGAAAGGTGATCCATCAAAAAAAAAAAAAAAAAAAAAAAAATCCTTCAAATGCCCACTGCAAGAATGAAGATTCCAGAGAGATCTTTATACCTCTTTTCTATTTCTCAGTGCACTGGCACCTCTTTGTTGATCTTGGCAGCCATCTGGTTGGATAAACTTGTCTGCAGTTTTTCTACCCGGTGGCTCTAATCCAAGTAAAACACTGCAAGAGCTCATATTCTTGGCTTGGCATGTGGGCATGATATGTCATAAATTTCAAAATTCGAGGATGACCCTGTTGATCCAGATCTTGTTTGGCATGAAGATTAATCTTGCTGTGAAAGCTTAAAGGAAGATCACCATTTGAGTCTTGGTTCTTTCTGTTTTGCTGTGTGGATGGCTCCCAAATGGTCCCCAATCTTATTTTTCTAAGTAGTGGTTTTTAAACCAGGGGAGATTTTACTTCCCAGGGGCTTTTGGCAATGTCTGGAGACATTTTTAGTTGTCACCACAGGAGTGGGGGCCAAAGGGGGATACTGGTATCTAGGGAGTAGAGGCCAAAGATGTCTACCAACATCCTATAATGCATAGAATGGCACCAACCACAGAGAATCACCCAGCCTCAGATGTCAGTAGTGCTCAGTTAGAGAAACTCAGGGCTTTTGCGTGAGAAACTCTATCTAACAATGTATCATCTATCCCTATCAACCTATTATCTATCATCTGTCTATTCATCTATATCTATCTATCTATCTATCTATCTACCTACCTATCCATCCATCCATCCATCCATCCACCCACATCTACATATAACTTCTGGGCTCAAGCAATCTTCCTACCTCAGCCTCCTGAGTAGTTACGACTACAGGCATGCACCACAACGTCCAGCTAAGTTTTTCATTTTCTGTAGAGACAGGGTCTTACTAGATTGCCTAGCTCAAGCTTCATAAATTGTAATAGAATTTTGAAGCCCATATAACAATGAACAAAGTAGATATTGATAGAGAACTCTATACATGATTAAGTGGTTTTATTTCTAGGATGTTTAAGACTTATTTTCACTGTCACAAATGTTATAACATTTACAATATGAAACATGACAATACTTACATCTTATAATATTAAAATTTTTAAAAATAATTAAACCATTTAAAGTATTGACTAATTCAAATTTGAAAGGCTAACCAAAGCCCTCAAAAAGATACACATTTTTAAAAACTGAGCCATCAAAATTCATTCCGCCTGTCTAGAAAGAGTACATCTTATTACTATCTTTGGAGCCTAGAATGAGGATGATCTGTCATTACTTAAAGAACACATTTAAAGAACAGAAAACTAAGCTAAACTTCAGTGAAGATAAAAGGATGGAAAATGTTAGGCCAAATCAGGTCAAGAGTAAGAAAATAAAGGTATGGGATCAAGATGTAGGCAAATGGTTAAAATGGTGGGTTCTCCTACATTTTCTGTGAACCCTGAAGAAGTCAGTGCTTCAAGGTGGATCCCAAGTCACTCAATGGGACTAAATTCAAAACAGGGTCAAGTGGCCATTTGCTGACAAGAGCTCACACATGTGCTCAAACATTCTTACAACTTTGAGACTTTCACAACTGTCGATTCCTATTCATGCAGCCTGAATCAATCAATAGACTGTGATCTGTGTCAACCAATCAGAATTCAACAAGCATCAACTAGTCAGAACTCAGTAAGTGTCAACCAGTTAGAACCTAATAAGTGTCAGTCAGAGCTCATCAGGTGTTGACCCATCAGAACTCAACAAGTGTTGAGTCATCAGAACCCAAGTGCCAAACTCATCAGAACTCAGCAAGTGCCCACCAGTCAGAACCCAGTAAGTGTCAACCCATCAGAACTCATCAAGTGTTCACCTATCAGAACTCAATAAGCATCAGCCCATGAGAGTCCAACAAGTGTCAAACAGTCAGAACTCAATGAGCATCAACCAGTTAGATAGAACCCAATGAATGCCAACCCATCAGAACTCAACAAGCACCAACTAATCAGAACTCAACAAGCACCAACTAATCAGAACTCAACAAGTGTCAACCAGTCAGAATTCAACAAGCACAAACCCATCAGGACCCAACAAGTGTCAACCAGTCTGAACTCAACAAGCACCAACCCCTCAGAACCCAATGAGTGTCAACCAGTCAGAAGCCAACAAGCATTAACCAGTCAGAACTCAATAAGCATCAACCAGTCAGAACTTAACAAGCATCAAACAGTCAGAAGCCAACAAGCATCAATCCATCAAACCCAAAAAGCAGCAACCAGTCAGAACTCAACAAGTGTCAATCAATCAGAACCCAACAAATGTCAACCCATGAGAACTCAACAAACATAAAACCATGAGATCCCAAGTGTCAACCGGTCAGAACCCAACAAATGTCAACCCATGAGAATTCAACAAACATCAACCCATGAGATCCCAAGTGTCAACCAGTCAGAACCCAACAAGCATCAAGCAATCAGAACTAAACAAGTTTGCATTCCTCAGTTGCCTAGCAGACCAGTGGGAACCTTGGGCAGGAACTCTATTTAAAAAGAAAGAAAAAAAAAGACAAGACAAGACAAGACAAGACAAGAAAAAGAAAGAAAGAAGGAAGGAAGAAAGGAAGGAAGGAAGGAAGGAGGGAGGGAGGGAGGGAGGGAGGGGGAGGGAGGGAGGGAGGGAGGGAGGGAGGAAGGAAGGAAGGAAGGAAGGAAGGAAGGAAGGAAGGAAGGAAGGAAGGAAGGAAGGAAGGAAGGAAGGAAAGAAAGAAAGAAAGAAAGAAAGAAAAAATCCTCTTTGTTCTCCAGAACTGTCTCTCTCTAGTTTGCAAACTATTCGCTGGAATAGTTTGTCTCATCATTTTTAAAAGAAAACCCTTTTCAGTACATTTTGTTGACACTTTGTTACTGAGACAAGATGAATTCATAAGCCCACAAGAACTAAAACTCTGATAAGAAATAGTTAAGAGTTAGACACATGCAATTCCACCACCATTTCTTTCTCCTTGGAAAAGAGAACACAAAAACCTATCCAGAACTCCAACGTCCACCCAGATCTTCCATGAGAGTTGGCAGTCTCTCAAATGGACTGGTTACAGAGTCATCGGCCGCCAGAAGCTGACACAGATATTCCACTGCCGTTAGGAAAAGAGAATCCATCCAACTGGCATCGCAAACTAGCTCATAAAAAGTAATGGCAACCTGTAATATCAACGGCACCTTGGGCCCAGCAGTCGCTTTTTTTTTTTTTTTTTTTTTAAACAAAAAACAAACAAAAAAAAACCCAAGAAGCTGGACCAACTAGTTGTCAATGTACAAATTTACAAAGTCTAGAAACAGGGGCTGGAGAAAAGAAAATCATACTCACGTAATGCCAGAATACTATTATTCTAATAAATGTACTGCAAAATGCACACCTTAGCCAGAAAGCTGCTGTGTGCCATATTAAACAATGGAAATAAAATGGTTTTGAGTTTTTAATTCACAGATGTCATGAGAAAGCAAGCAACAAGTTTTCTCTCAAGACTAGCTGGCATTTGCTCCCTTGTGAAATCACCAATATTGAGTCCCGTTTTAATGTGGAAAAGCAAAGAGATACGGAGTGCAGAGTAGTCACTTTTTTTAATAGAAAAGTGCTTTTCAAACACTAAGCAAGACCCAAGAAAGGGCTATGGATTCAGTTTTGCAGGTCTCTACTCGTATTAAAAATAATTTGAAATAAAACAGTGCTCTATGTAACCATGATTAATAAATTCATATTTGATAACCCTGTTTCTACACTATTAATATTGTAAAGTTTGGACTGTCTTGTTCAACTTTAGTTTTAGGGCCGTGTGTGCATTTGCACGTATGTGAGTCCGGGTGGTTCTGTAAAATATGCACAACATATTTCTCATTGTGGCCACGGTAAAGGTATGAAAAACATTAGCTTGGAGAATCTCTTGTTAAGCACTCATTATTTTAAAGATTATATTCTTGACAGAAGCAGAAGTTTCCCGTGTTGGATTGTTACCAGATACTTTTCTTAGAAAAAAGGTAGAGTGGGGTTGGGTGGGAAACAGAAAAAACCCAAGACAAAAGAAAAGGCATCTAAACATCTGTCCACAATGCAATGGATCCTTCTACTGTATCCTGTACTGACTACTGCAGCTGACTTGCACAAATAATGAACGATGTACCTTCTCCAGGGCCAGCTTTTTCCAGCTCTAGATGTTCAGGCATTCTGGTCATTATTCATCAGTTCAATTAAAAACAAGCCCAGTGTAAAATAACGGCAAGAACTCTGAACTCTGTAGACCAAATTACCTTTCTTCATTCCCCACTTACTGGAATGACATCATTTTTTAAACTTTGCCTTTTGTAGATTTTTTTTTTTTCATTTTTCCAAGGCACTCATTTTAAAATGGCCTCCGCACAATTCCTGATTCATTATGAATTGTTTTTCAGCCAGTGGGTTTCCGAGACATTGCCCCCGTGGGGATTTGAAAAGCTGAGTTTGCAGCCGGCTCAAAGCCAAACATTTGTAACCAGATACGAAAGCGTGAATCTATTCTCCGTGATGTCCTTGAGAACTAAAAATGTTTCAGATGAAAGTTAAGACCCAGGTGTGCAGGCCTGTGTCTTCTCTGATTTTTGGAGTAGGGGGTGGTTGATGGTGGCTCCCAGGGACTGAGAAGAGGGGACAATGGGGACTTGCTGTTTAATGGGTGTAAAGTTTCAGTCATGCAAAGTAAATTTCTGGAGATCTGCTGGACAAGACAGAGCTCATGGTGAACAGTGTGGATCAGACATGTAAAAATTTAACAGGCTAGATCTCATGTTGTGGTTTTTATCAGAATTTTAAAAATTGAATTGTAGCTTTACATGTGTAGAAAATGGTCTCTTTCATGGACTTCTCAAAGGCAGCTTGCCTAGTAAAATAAATTTGCAAGGCCAGACATGGTGGCTCGTGAGAGCCTGTAATCCCAACACTTTGGGAGGCTGAGGCAGAAAGATCACTCAAGCCCAGGAGTTTGAGACCAACCTGGGCAACATAGCAAGATCCTGTCTCTACAGAAAAATGTAAAAATTAGTTAGGCATGGTGGGGGTGCATCTGTAGTCCCAGCTACTTTGGAGGTTGAGGTGGGAGGACGGCTTGAGCCTGGGAGGTCAAGGCTGCAGTGAGCTGTGATCGTGCCATTGCACTCCAGCCTTGACAACAGAATGAGACCCTGTCTCAACAAAAATAATATAATACAATAAATTTGCAACAGATGAATGGATAAAGAAAATACGGCAGCATATATATGCCATGGAATACCATTCAGCCACTAATAAAGAATGAAATCCTGTCATTCTTATCAACATGGATGAAACTGGAGGACATTATGTTATGAGAAATAAGCAGAACTGGAAAGGCAAATATCACAGGTTCTCACTCACGTGGGAGCTCAAAGTAGCTCTTACAGAAATAAAAAGTAAAACACAGGATACTAGAGGCTGGGAAGGGCGGGGGGACGAGGGGATAGAAAGAGGTTGCTTTTTTTTGAGACGGAATCTCATTCTGTCGCCCAGGTGGGAGTGCAATGGAGCAATCTCGGCTCACTGCAACCTCCGCCTCCCAGGTTCAAGCAATCCTCCTGCCTCAGCCTCCTGAGCAGCTGGGATTACAGGCGTGTGCCACCATTCCCAGCTAATTTTCGTATTTTTAGTAGAGACAAGGTTTCACCATGTTGGTCAAGCTGCTCTCGAACTTTTGATCTCATGATCCACCTGCCTCAGCCTCCTAAAGTGCTGGGATTACAGGCATGAGCCACCCTGCCCGGCCGAGATTTCTTAAAGGATACAAAGTTACAGTTAGACAGGAGGAATACCTTCTGGTGTTCTATAGCCCTGTAGAATAACTATAGTTAACAATAATATACAGTTCCAAATCTAGGAGGATATTAAATGTTCCCAACACAAAGAAATGATGCCTGATTGAGATGCCTGACGGATTTGCTAATTACCATGATCTGATCACTGTACATTATGTTTACTCTAACACTGGTATGTACCCCAAAAATATGTACAAGTATTATTTGTCAATAAAAATGTAAATTAAAAATCTTTTTAAAAAATTTGATCCACAGAAGGGTTGATGGACTAGTTTTAGTACATCATGGTTTTTTGCCTTATAACAAAACATCGAATTTCCAGTTCCCTCATCAATACACTCACGGTAGGTCTTCAGCATTTGATGGTTTTAACTCGCATCCAATATTTTTATCGGAAAATACAGAATGCTGTTCTTTGTTTAATAAACGTCTAAGTATGTATTATTATATATAATAAATATGTAATATATAAATTTGATATATACTAAACATATATTATAAATTACATTATATATACATTATATACATATAGTATACATATATACACTATATTATATAGTATACATATTATGTATAATAAAGTGTATATATTACATGCATAGATTCATATGCAGCACTTTAATATACAGTACTTTAACATATGTATATTTTGTATGTTAATGTAACATTCATATATTGTATATATTAAATATACATATATTGCATAAATACAATATAACAAATTATATTAATGCATTTAATATATTACATTAATTTTATAATATGTATACATACATTTGTATATGTACATATTATATTCATATATTTATTCTATGTTATGCTTATGTAACACATATTTATTATTGAAGTGTTGTTTAGCACCTTAGTGTGAGCAGCAGCAGATGCAATGGAAACCTTAGCTCTGTGAGTTTGTTTTCTGCTGAGTTCTTGTGTCAACAGCTTTGTCTTTTAGCAGTGGTTAGAGTGGGCCGGTGTCCCATGCGTTGCAGTATTTTAAGAATTGAAGGATAACTTTGTTGCACACACATGTAACAATGCATCTCACTGCCCACATAAAACGGGTGCTCCCCAAACTGTAGTTCCTCACACCCACTGTCCCAGTGCTTTGCGGGGCCAAGGTGGGAGGATCGCTTGAGGCCAGGAGTTTGAGATCAGCCTGGGCAACATATGGAGACCTCATCTCTACAAAATAAAAATACAAAATAAATTAATTGGGTGTGGTGGTGCACACCTGTAGTCCCAGCTACTGAGGAGGCTGAGGTGGGAGGATCGCTTGAGAGAAGGAGTTCGAGGCTGCAGTGAGCTGCGATTGCACCAGGGTACTCCAGCCTGGGCAACAGAGGGAGACTCTGTCGCAAAACAAAACAAAACACTCCCGCAATTCCTGTCTGCAAGCGATACCCGAGACAGCCTCTTGTTAAGATGACAGGGGTCCACCTAACTATGATTTTCCTTCACACCCTCGGAAGAAGGTTATCTGGTCCTTTCAACAAGTCTACAAGATGAGCCTGACTTCTAGGAAAGTCAGAGAGCTCCGACAGGGTGTGGCTAAATATTCATACATATCTATGACACATAATTGACACAACCCTGGACAATCTCTAGCAATCTTACCTCAAAGTAAAAAGCATGTTTGTTGTGCCAAGGGGGCTTCAAGACTCCTCCCCCAGCCTTCCAACAAACACACAAACACATATTCTTTCCAAATTAGACTGGCACTCACCAAGAGCCTGTGCTACAGAAACTCCCGAGTGCTCCCTCCCAGAAGATGCAGAACCAGACCCTGAACAGCCATACCAGCCCATGGGAAGACTCCCTTCCCCAGGGAGTTCCAAGATGGGAACAGGGACAGCTTGGTCATAAGTAAACAGGCTTGTGTTTGACCCTTAACTAGGTGTCACAGTTCAGCCTCTGCTAATAGCAAGTGCTATGTGAGTGTCAAAAATTACAAATCAATTGATTTTACAGTGTACAAAGGCAGGCTGTTTTTAGCAAGCTACGAATGTCACTCAGAAACCTGGGTGTCAAATATGTGAGTAATAAGAGGAAGCAATAAAATATTTTATTCATTCACGATGATGAGGGCAGCATATTTTTAACAGCCTGTAAAGCCAGTCTGCAAAGTCAACATCGCACGCTACAACAGGAATGAGCAAACGCTGGCCTTCGGGCTAAATCCGGCCCTCTGATTATTTTTGTCAATAAAACTGTTGGAGCACAGCCATGCCCGCTTGTTTACATATTGTCTATGGGGCTTTTTCTTGTTTTTTTAAGAGTCAGGTTCTTGTTCTGTCACCCAGGCTGGAGGGCATTGGTATAATTATAGCTCAAAGCAGGCTCAAACCCCTGGGCTCAAGTGACCCTCCCACCTCAGCCTCCTGAGCAATCTCAGGCTCATGCTACCACTCCTGACAAATTTTCTAATTTTTGTAGAGATGGGGTCTTGCTACGTTGCCCAGGCTGGTCTCAAACTCCTGGGCTCAAGCGATCCTCCTGCCTTGGCCTCCCAAAGCACTGGAATTACAGGCACGCACCTCCGTACCTAATTATAGCAGCTTTTTTGCACTCTGTGCAACAGAGACTGTGTGTCCTGCAATGCGGAAAATATCTGCCATGTGGCCCCTACAGATAATTGCCCATCCTTGGATTAGACCAGAGGAGAAAAGCCACAGCTTGTTTGGAGACAGAAGCAGACGAGACTCAGACTTCTGAAAAGATAAAAAGTTTTATTAAACAAACCTGGAATCAACAGTATTATTACATAAATTAGACAGCAGTAAAATTTTCCTAGGGCATATGTGCAAATCACAGTGATTTCCATTGTGCAACAGACAGGATTAAAAATAGGCACTCCCCTCCCCGACCCCCCATGAGAAGGTGGGGTCACCCCGCGGGGTTCCCAGTTCTGGCTCGCCAAGGGGTGCACAAACCTGCAAAGGCACTCTGCCTGTGTGCGCGGCATCCGGCGGCAGTCACGGGGGCCCCAGAAGCATGGTGGCAACATAGTGAGGCTGCCCAATGTTCAGCGCAAAACAAGAATTCAGCTACAACAGCTGAGCAGAGCTCAACAGCCATCTCACAGGATAAGGACTGTGGAACGGCTTCAAATCCCATCCGCTAAAACACAATTGTAATGCCTTTTCCATACAAAACAGACGTGTCCACCACGGAAGATCAAACTAAGCCTCAACAGAACTTCCCAACACACAGTAATTTACAGAGAACCTGACAGGGCATTCCCCTGTTATTAGGAAGGACTCTTCTGCGGGGTGCAAGGCCATAAGGTTTGCAAAGCAAACTTGATTATGAAAAGGCTTGGTGAAAATATAGACCGCCCACCTTCACCAAGACACACACCCCCTCCACCAAGAAACTATCGAAATGCATTAAGACACCTGTTCATGTGCTTTTCTTCTTGCTTTTGTTAAGTGAATCCCATCCCTTTAAGTTAGACTAATTAGAAGGCCTTCTTGCCTCCGTCAGCAAGAGAAAAAAACAGTGCATACGACTCATCCAATGTGTGTAAAATGCATGCTAGGTAGATTGAAGGAAAAATGAGAGGAACCCGGGCACCCCATTTCAAATCTCTACAACTGGAGAAATCAAAGGCTGCAAGGACTGTGCAGACCTGATGCAAAGTTAACTGGCTACAAAAGTAAAACCCAAGCCAGTGCTGTCTTGCACTCTGTTCACTCAGTAGGTGGAGCCATGAATGACTATGACATTCTGGTGTGGTATTTGTGCAGCCTGAGGTGCACCCTGGCTACAGAGTTGAGCCTTGGGGTCTTTAACAGTATTAAGCCATAGTTTCACAGTTACAATGGTCCAAAGAACTAGAGGCCACGTAGGTCAAACACAGAAATGGCGAACACATCACAAACCACTCAACTGTTTGGTTCCACCAGTGATTTTTTTTAATGAGCAGTGATTTCAAATGATTTGGTGTTTTTGTTCTTGTGTTTGCTTTTTCTTCAAAGCAAACAAATGATTTGGTCTTTAAGTGTGGACAGAAAGAAACAAAACGCTGAATGAGAAATTCACTAACAAGTGACTGTGCAGTTGTTTGATGGGCATGGAGAGGGGAGTGGGGCTGAACAGCATTGTGAGGGGACGAAGCGCGCAATCTTACCCCACTGCTGGGGGATTTCTGCTTCTTATTCTATCATGCTGACAGCAAATAGAATTTGCCCATCACTGGCTATAGATACGTTTAGGCTAAGCAGCATTTAGACTTCTGTTGCAAAGGAATTAGAAGAATTCAGTAGATACAGTGTATACTATTCGGTTGTGATTTTATTTCCTTCCTGGCTTTATCAATGCCTATGAAAGCAGGCTGGTGGCATTTCCCTTCAGAAAAACAAGACTTGCCCCAATATACTTCTTGTTGTAACATATCCATTTCCTAAAGATATTCTCTTATAGTATTCCAATTTAAGAAAATACTGCCAACTCATAAAATTACATGAAGTAAATTTGTAATGTTTTTCTGATACAAATTTTGTGATTATTGTAATGAATTTTCCTCCACATTTTGCACGGTGATTGTTTCACATGATCATCTATGAGAAAATTTTGGAATGACCACCCAGGTCAACTATTTTTTTTCTTTTTTTTGAGATGGAGTCTCGCTCTGTCGCCCAGGCTAGAGGGCAGTGGCACAATCTCGGTTCACTGCAGCGTCGCCTCCCGGGTTCAAGCCATTCTCCTGCTTCAGCCTCCCAAGTAGCCAAGATTACAGGCACCCCCACACCTAATTTCTGTATTTTAGTAGAGACAGGGGTTTCGCCATGTTGGCCAGGCTGGTCTCGAACTCCTGACCTCAGGTGATCCGCCCACCTCAGCCTCCCAAAGTGCTGGGATTCCAGGCGTGAGCCACCATGCCTGGCCAGGTAAACTATTTTAAAATTATACATAGTGATTGTTCCATGTTTATAGCTCATGTTGATTAAATTAACCTCTGCCTGACATTGGGCCATTTAAACTATGACCCCGCCATGGGCAGTTACCAGGCAGCCCGTGTCACTTCAAACGCTGAAATGTGCGCGCCGGTCAAAAGTGGCTTTCACACCATCACACGTTCTTGGAATTGCTTCTAATTTCTCATTTGTTCTGCATGGCTAGAGGCTGCTAACAATGTCCGTAAAGAACGAGGTCATCAATGTGCTTGCATATTTCATTTTCCTGCATATCAGTTCACAATTAAGGCATTTCAGGCTTTCCTGATACTAATTTTCATCTGAGTATGAAATCCTGGATAATAAAACAGACAACCTAAAAATAGGCATATGGACTCATGGGTCTATGTACTTTTTAAAATGTGCTCAAGGGTTTCATTTACGGTTTTATTAATAATTTTTAAAGTAGAATGTTCAATAATATTACTGATTTATTTGTATAGTCAGCAAACATGAGACCTAATGCTTTTCCTTCTAGCTCCACATCTCAGTGCACAGTGTAACCTTTTTAAAAAAAAGAATTTGGAATGCTGCATGAATATACGGATCTTCCTTGCAAAGGGAGCCATGCTAATCTCCTCTGTGTCATTCCAATTTTAGTATACCTGCTGCCGAGGTCAGCACCAGTTTCACCTTTTCACATTCACGGTAAAACTGATGGGAAACTGCATGCTAAATGTTGAGACAATGATGGCCCTCAACTGTTAATCCCAACAAGATGGTGAGTGAGACGCACAGGCTGAAAATACAGTTGTCTAAAACATTTCCACATTTCACCATCTGAACATCATTTTCCACTGACTGATTAATTGTAAAGAGTTTATTCTACTGAACCTACTAATTATTCTCACCTACTGAGTTGACCTCCACATGAAGAAAAGGTCATTGATGAAAAAGGGCAGCTGTGTTCTGTTTCTGCAATTTCACTGTGTTTTAACATTTTTTTTTTCTTTTTATAGAGATGAGGACTCGCTATGCTGCCCAGGCCGGTCTCGAACTCCTAGGCTCAAGCGATCTTCCTGCCTCAGCTTCCCAAAGTCCCAGGTTTACAGGAGTGCGTCACTGTACCCAGCTTCACTGTCTTTTAAAGCCTTAAGGTGGACGTTCTCTTCATTCCACCTTCGAAAGCACAAAGCCATTGCCTTTTTTTTTCTTCTTTTTTTTTTCCTGGACAGGGTCTCACTCTGTCACCGAGGCTGGAGTGCAGTGGTGTGATCTCGGATCACTGCAGCCTGGACCCCCCTGGATTCAAGTGATCCTCTCATCTCAGCCTCCTGAGTAGCTGAGACTACATTCACGTGCCACCATGCCCGGCTAATTTTTTTGTATTTTGTAGACATGAGGTCTCACCATGTTTCCCAGACTGGTCTCCAACTCCTGGGCTCAAGCAATCCACCCACCTCAGCCTCCCAAAGTGCTGGGACTACAGGAACAAGCCACTGCACCCAGCTCAGATGAAATTGTTGAATGTGTCACAGAAGGTTGTTTTAAATACAGTACATTCCTCCAACAACTTCAATGTCATTGTAGATTCCTGGAATAAAGTCGCTCCCATATCTTCTTCTCTTTGTTTCTTCTTTTAAAATCTCAAGTTACCAGGTAGGAAGCACTAAAGATACTGAAGGGAGATCTCCCCATGATATTTTCTTCCCCCAAACTATAAAATACATGTGAGATGATTTTTTTTAATGCATGCAACATACCCTTCAGATGTTGTCCCCGAGAAGAGATTTTTGAAAAAACAAATTGAAAAATAAAAATTATAGGCTCTGTGAAGTATGAACATTTACATCACTGCACAATTTCTGTGCATCTACCATAATGACTTCTATATATACACACAGGCATACACACACACACACAACAATTTGTGGTTATAATCGAACAAGTCCAGTTCAAACTTATAAACTTAAGTCTATGAGAAAAACCGAGACATCACAGTAGGCACACAACACTAAAGGATAAGATAAAATCTACAACCAAACAATTTTCAAAACCTTCCTACAGTGTGGAATTCCAGTTGCTTAAATAATGCCAGTTCCATTAATTTCAACTGTGCTCTGATCTATTTCTATACACACAGGTACACAGAAAAGTGGAAATGTCCTTATGCCGTGAAGAAGACATTTTACTTCTGGTCTGCTTAGGTGCAGTTCTTTGTTCCAGGCTGATTCCAATCTTCCTGTTTCTAGCATGAAATAGGATGAAAGATTTTGTGAGTTTCTCAGTAACTGGATGAATTTCGTAATCATGATCATCTCAATGATAACACAAAGGTTTCCTTTTCCTAAGTGATAACAAAGAAAACTTCCCTTTGTAATTCTTTTTGCAAGGATCCATAAGCCTGAATTCTAAAAGGAGAGGCCAATAAAAAGGAAATGAAGAATGTTTCAAAGGTAAGGGGTTTTTTTTGGTTGGTTTGTTTGAGACGGAGTTTTGCTTTTGTTGCCCAGGCTGGTGCACAGTGGCGCAATCTCCATTCACTGCAACCTCTGCCTCCCGGGTTCAAGAGATTCTCCGGCCTCGGCCTCCCGAGTAGCTGGGATTACAGGCACCTGCCACCATGTCTGACTAATTTTTGCATTTTTGATAGAGACGGAGTTTCACCATGTTTGCCAGGCTGGTCTCGAATGCCTGACCTCCAGATGATCCATGCACCTCGGCCTCCCACAGTGCTGGGATTACAGGCGTGAGCCACCTTGCCCAGCCCTGTTTTCATTTTTGAGATACGGTCTAACTCTGCCATCCAGGCCAAAGTACAGGGACACAATCACAGCTCACTGCAGCCTCAACTTTCCAGGCCCAAGCGGACTCCCACCTCAGCCTCTAGAGTAGCTGGGACAACAGGTATGTACCACCACACCTGGCTAACTTTTTTATTTTTTGTAGACATGGAGTCTCACTATGTTGCCCAGGCTTGATCTCAAACTCCTGACCTCAAGTGAGCCTCCTACCTTGGCCTCCCAAAGTGCCGGGATTACAGGTAGGAGCCACCCCACCCAGCCTAAAGAATGTTGTATCATACGCTTATCCATAAATAGATAAATGTATCCACCGATACATGATGACCTGCACAAGAAAAATGGAATCCCCAATTCAACATGCTTCCTCAGAGAACCTCACAGCAAGACAGAAAATATTGTATTACAAAGTAAAATAAAAGACATAGTGAGTCAGTTCTCCTAAATTCCTCCTCCACATTTAGAAAGGCATGTGGGGTGATTCAAACAAAGATGAGCGGCTAAAGCACAGTTTCTAAGCTGCCCTCAAGTGCAGTGATTCATCGGAACTGGTGTCCTATTTACAGGAGAAGATTTGGCTTCATGAAGAACTATCTTCCTGCATAAAATTCCTGAACCTAATCGCTCGCTGCTGAAAACGCCAGGGATGTGTCTGGCATGCAAATTACTTGATAAAATTACTGAGACGGATTAAAATATTGCTTCTGGGTTGGGCACATTCATGCCTGCAATCCCAGCACTTTGGGAGGCCAAGGCGGGCGGACTGCCTGAGCTCAGAAGTTCAAGACCAGCCTGGCCAACATGGCTAAACCCATCTCTATTAAAAATAAAAAAAATTAGCCTGGTGTGGTAGCAGGCACCTGTAATCCCAGTTACTCGGGAGGCTGAGGCAGGAGAATCACTTGAATCCAGGAGGCAGAGGTTGCAGTGAGCTGAGCTCGTGCCACTGCACTCCAGCCTGGGCAACAGAGCAAGATTCCGTCTCACAAAGAAAAAAAAAAAAAAAAAATTCATTAAACAGAGCCCTGACCACCACTAGCCAAACTACATTAAAAATGATTCCACTTAGCAAAAATAATACTTACACATACTTTCTCAATAATGCATACCAGACTGAGAAAGGTTATTCCTATGTGTGGAATCCTTTTCAGGGACAGTAGGGGCAGCTGGGGACAGGATGTAAGGAAACTGTTCACTGATTATAAGACAAAAATCTATCCAATGGAAGCTTTTTGGTTCCTGAAGTAAATTTTACAACTGAGGGCTCTCTGTTAGAGAAAGGTTCTATTTTTGTGGCTTATCAATGGGTCCTTCATACTAAAGCAAACCAAGTCTTTACATCATTTTAAAGATTTCCTGGAGAGACATAATTTGTAAGATGTTATGGGCAAGTTAGCGAAAATGTAAGCCCCAGAGTAGACCAGAGAAACAAACACATTCAGGAACATCTTGTGATTTTTAAAACCCACAACTGGATTTCACAAGCATTTATGAAGTTGATAAAGTTACACACTCTCATGTTAATACAAACCAGTCACCACTGTAAAAGCGTTCATCACATACTGAGAGGTGAAGCCATGCCACGGAGACAGGTTATTTTCTCGAGGTCATAGCCACCTATTCCTCTATCATTTTGTTCTCTATTATTTTAATTTTTATCTAGTTTTCCTCTTGATACATCCATGGAAACACCCACCCAGGATGGAGGGCTCTCATTCACCCCGTCTTTCAGCAGGTTGGTTCCTCTCCCCAATCAGCAACTGTGACATTTGGTGTCTGTTTCAAATGGTGTTGGTTAGCCAACTGGCTTTCCACTTCACATAACTGGGAAGACTACAGGAAAATTATGGGAATGGAAATCAACATGGGAAAAACAAGCTATGTCAATGAGTAGACACATCACTGACAATATTTTGCTTCACTACTATTTTTCTTGCTCGTATGTTACAGGAAGAAAGATCTAATTGAAGTCATATAACCGAGCAATTTAGAATTGAGGAATAACTGAAAGCTCTTTTTAATCCATATTTAAAAACTAATAACAGACTTTCAAAGACTCAAGGAAATAACAGTCAAAACCCTTTTCCAGTCATCTTAAATTAAAGCTTAGCAAATTTCATGAGGGATTCTAAAAAATACTATTATTATTTAAAAAATAATAACACACTTTCAAAGGCTCAAAGAAGTAATAGACTCAAAATCCTTTTCCAGTCATCTTCAAAGCTTAGCAAATTTCCTATGAGGGTATGTTTCTTCTTATTATTTTTTAACCAAAGGGGACC
The DNA here is from genome assembly GCF_007565055.1 of Rhinopithecus roxellana. Classification (NCBI taxonomy): domain Eukaryota; kingdom Metazoa; phylum Chordata; class Mammalia; order Primates; family Cercopithecidae; genus Rhinopithecus; species Rhinopithecus roxellana. The sequence continues at coordinate 271,605 of NW_022142251.1, read as the reverse complement.
TAAGAGACTTTTGAAAATACTTGTTAATTATTGTAAGGAAGCTCGCCTGTCACTCACGGTTTCTGGAACAGGGACCAGAAGAGCTGGGCTTCTCAAATGTTCAGGGACGCACAAACCACCCAGGGGTCTTATTTAGACGTGCAGGTTCTGAGGCAGAAGATGGATTCTGGACTGTGATGCTGATGCCTCCGACCACATGCTGACCTGGAGTCACAGGCATGGCTGTGTTTATGTCACTGACCCTTGGAATCATTCTCCTTTGCTCTGCTTCACCGCTGACCTCTGTGCGCGTGAGGTTAAGCCCCATTCAGTAAACGCAGCCTCACCTGGATGTGGGGTCGAGTCAGTCTCATTTTTTGGTAATTACTAAATATAAAGATATACCTTCCAGATGTGAGCTCCTGTCCTCAGAAATTCTTGAAGATTTCTAAATCCTTCTGCGGCACAGGCGTGGCTGTGTCCCAGTCATTCTCGGGGTAAGTTTCGAAGTTGGAAGTGTCGCCGTCGCCAGCTATCTTGGGCACGATGGGAGGCTGTGAGACGTGGTCGAAGCACAAAGGCATGGTTAGAAAGGAACAGGACGCTAGGATGCTGCACATAAATGAAAATGATTTGCAAAACACTAAAGCTGTCTTCCCTTCATTTATGAACACGGCAATCTCTGAATTAAAATATTGTGAATGAGGCTGGGTGTGGGAGCTCACGCCTGTAATCCCAACACTTTAAGAAGCTGAGGCAGGAGGGTTGCTTAAGTCTCAGAAGTTTGAGACCTGCCTGAGGAACACAGGGAGTCCCATCTCTACAAAAAACACAAAAAACAGCCAGGTGTGGTGCTATGTGCCTATAGTCTCAGCTACTCAGTAGGCTGAGGTGGGAGGACTGCTTGAGCCCAGGAGGTCGATACTCCAAGTGAGCCATGACTGCACCACTGCATTCCAGCCTGAATGACAGAGTGAGATCCTGTCTCAAAATATAGACATATTAAGTAAGCTATGGTACAGTCATGTGATGGAATACAAGGCAGTTTTTTTAAAATGAGGAAGCTGGCTGGGCACAGTGGCTCACGCCTGTAATCCCAGCACTTTGGGAGGCCGAGGAGAGTGGATCATTTGAGGTCATGAGTTCAAAACCAGCCTGGCCAGCATAGTGAAACCCCATCTCTTCCAAAAATACAAAAAAAAAAAAAAAAAAATTAGCTGGATGTGGTGGTGCACACCTGTAATCCCAGCTACTTGGGAGGCTGAGGCAGGAGAATCGCTTGAGTCCAAGAGGTGGAGGCTGCAGTGAGTCGAGATCACTCCACTGCACTACAGCCTGAGCCTGAGTGACAAAGTGAGACTCCATCTCAAAAAAAAAAAAGAAGAAGAAGCGTATCATCCCAGGCTCCAGCCCCAGAAACTCTGATCTGAGCTGAGGACTGGGACTAAGCATTTCTAAGCATTCTCCATTCTTTTGACTCTGAAGTGCAAAGGTGAAAACACTACCATTGAACACTCCGATCAGTAACATATGCAGTGCAGAGTGTGCACGAAAGCCAAGATATGGAATCAACCTCAGTGTCCACCAACAGATGAACGGATAAAGAAAATGTGGTCCATACACACAATGAAAAACAATTCAGCCATAAAAGGGAATGAAATCCTGTCATTTACAGCAACACGAACGGAATGGGAGATCATCATGTTAAGTAAACTAAGCCAGGCCAGGTGCGGCGGCTCACGCCTGTAATCCCAACACTTTGGGAGACCAAGGCTGGTGGATCACTTGAGGTTAGGAGATTGAGACCAGCCTGGCCAACATGATGAAACCCTGTTTCTAGTAAAAATATAAAAATTAGCCGGGCATCTGTAATCCCAGCTACTCAGGAGGCTGAGGCATGAGAATTACTTGAAGCCAGGAGGTGGAGGCTGCAGTGAGCAAGATCGTGCCACTGCACTCCAGCCTGGGCGACAGAGCAAGATGCTGTCTCAAAAAATAAATAATAAATAATAAACTAAGCTAGATGCAGAATGAGAAACACAGCATGTTCCCACTCATACGTGGAAGCTAAAAAAATTGATCTCATGAAGGTTGAGAGTAGAATGATGGTTACCAGAGGGTGGGAAGGGTGTGTGGGTGGGGGATGAAGACGAGATGAAGAAATATTGTATAAACATGTTAGATAAAAGGAGTAAGTCCCAGTGTTTGATAGCATAGTTGGGCGGCCAGAGTTAACAATATATTATATATTTCAGAATAGCTAGAAGGTTTGCAATACTCCCAACCCATAAAAATGATAAATGTTTGAGCTGATGGATACCCTGATTACCCTCGGTTGATCATTATACATTCTATGCATGTGTCAAAATATAACATGTACCCCCATAAATATGTACATGTGATAGTTATACTGCTTAGCAGCTGTGTAACGTTCCACACACTGCTTAACTTCTCGGAGGCACAGTCTCCTCATTTATAAAACGGATAAGTATTATATATTGAAAAAAATGCCAGTTTTTTTTTTTTTTTTTTTTTTTTTTTTTTGAGACAGGGTCTGGCTCTGTCACCCAGGCTGGAGTGCAGTGGCGTAATCTTGGCTCACTGCAACCTCTGCCTCCTGGTATCAAGCAATTCTTGTGCCTCGGCCTCCCAAGTAGCTGGTACTATAAGCGTACGCTACCATGGTCGGCTAATTTTTGTATTTTTTGTATAGATGGGATTTCACCATATTGCTCAGGGTAGTCTCAAACTCCTGGGTTCAAGTGATCTGCCTGAGTTGGCCTCTCAAAGTGCTGGAATTAGAGGCGTGAGCCACAGCACCCAGCCAAAAAGCCAGATGTTTAAAAATAGGCAGTTTGGCCAGAAATGTTCCAAAGAATATTCTCCATGTAATATACTACCATCACTGAACGATGACCATGGTGCTAGACACTCACTTATCTCTGTAATCCTGTTGACCGCTTTCCACTAAACAGGAAGGAGTGGGGTTCAGCAGTCACAGAGCTAGTCAGGAATCAGGCCAGGTCTCCTAAAATCTGCTTTAAAATCTGGGATAAGTGTCCATCCAGAGATGAATGGACGAAGAACATGTGGTATATGACTGGGTGTGGTGGCTCCTGCCTTCGCGGGAGCTAGGTAGCTGGTTAGCACTAAGACACTCACAGAGTGGGAAACTTGGCTTATGAAAGGTTTTAGACAAATAGTTGTATTATATAAATTAATTACATGTCAGCCATCAATAAAGAAGTCCCAGGATTCGAAGGCGGTCCCTGTTAACGGGAGAGCTCGGGCGTACTGAGTCACCCACTGATATGTGTTGTACCTTCAGTTTTCTCTGCGGAACAGCTTCCCAGTCCACAGAATGGAACCATCGATGGCGTTTCACATCATTTGCCCCGTTCTTCAAAAGAAACAACACGTGTCGTCAGTGTGTGGAATTTTGACAGGGCAGGAAAGAAAAATACCCCAAAGAATCTCTACATTCTTCTAGTATTGAAACAAACGGAAAAGTTTGCTGCATTGTGGATAACTGTGCCTGGAGGGTGAGCTGCTAGGAAAACCTGCAAGCAAAGCTGTTAGTGTTCTGTTTGCCCTTTTTTGTTGCAGAAACAAATCCAGTCATTCTGCTCCTGTGCAATGCGTTTGCATTCCAGACCAAAGACGAAAAAGATAAATACAATTCCATCTCTCGACATAAAATTGGACACCCAGTAATTTCCCAGTTTGTCTCCTGTTTTCATCTTGGCAAACTTATTCAGTATTTTACAGATATAGAAACTAGGGTTCACTGAAAGATGTTAATTTGCTTAGTAGGAACCAGCAAGTAAATAAGAAGACTGGGAACTCAAACCAAGGATGTCCAATTTAAGAGATCTTAGGAACGATATTGCATGGCCTGGCAATTAACAACGTGCATTCAAGTCGGCCTGCTTCATGCTCAAGGGTAGCACCAGGCATTGGCTGGCTCACACTGCGGCCATCACGACCTCGGAAATCCCTCCCAAGTGCTCATCCTTAAACCTCACTCTGCTTCCTTTTTTTATACTTGTAGTGATGTTGTTATCAATTAAATGTGGGACAGCAGAAGAAATACACATGTGGGTTCCATGAAACAGAAGTCAGTACATCTGAATTTAACACGTTTATCAGTTAGCATTTCTGTAGTTTTAAATTTCTTATCCTTAAAGAGGACTACATCCACGACTACATCTTCAAAAGGAAACAGTAATGTGAATTGTTTCTATTGCTTTCCCATCCAGTTGTTTTCACTTTTTCTTTTCTTATTGCAAAACAGGTATTTTTGATCTATAGCTAAGTCAGGCAACAAATAATAGCTGTTGGGTTTTACCTTCAGCAATGTTGTGAATAAGAGTAAATAAGAGTGCTGTGAATAAAATAAGAGAATAAAATAAAATAAATTTTATCCATCAGATAAAATTCTAATTTGGATACTAAAGGATGTGTGTGTCTGTATATACTCACATGCATACACAGTAATATATACACACACATACATTTATATATACACACACATATTGATATATACACATACTTATATACATACACACGTTAATATATACACATGCATGTATATATACACATATACACATATACACGTTAATATATACACATATATACACATGCATACACGTTAATATATACACATATATTTATATATACGCATACACACATTAATATATACACATACTTATATACATACACGTTAATATATACACATATATTTATATATACACATACTTATACACATACACATTAATATACATATATACACATATACACACACACGTTAACATATACACATATTTATATATACACATACACATGTTAATATATACACACATACATTTATATATACACATACTTATATACATACACACATTAGCATATACATATATACACATACTTATATACACACACGTTAATATATACACATATACATATGTACTTTACAAACTTTTTATGTAGAGTATAAAGTATATGTATATACTGAGATTTACATTAGTATCCAAACTAGTGTGTGTGTGTGTGTGTGTGTGTGTGTGTGTGTGTGTTATAAAGTGTGTGTGGGGGGTGGAAGCAGTGTCTCACATTTATATTCCAGCACTTTGGGAGGCCAAGACAGGAGGATTGCTTGATCCCAGGAGTTTGAGACTAACCTGGGCAACAAAGTGAGACCTGGTCTCTACAAAAAAAATATAAAAAACTAGCCAGCCATGGTGATACATGCATATATAGTCCCAGCTGCTCGGGAGGCTGAGGTGGGAGGATCACTTGAGTCCAGGAGGTCAAGGCTGCAGTGAGCTGTGATCACACCACTGCACTCCAGCCTGGATGACAGAGCAAGACCCTGTCTTGAAAAAATAAAAATAAAAGAAGTGTGTGTGTGGGTGTGTGTCTACAGTCATGAGCCTCAATGATGCTTCAGTCAACAATGGATGACATATACAGTGGTGCTCCCATAAGATTATAACGATCTTAAAAACTCCTATCCCCTAGTGACATCACAGCCATTGTAACCACAGGACAGCACATCCCTCCTGTTGCACTGCCAGCCTTATAACAGTCTAACACGTATGTTATCTGCAGCACCTAATAGTTGGTAATGATATTAATGACTATGGCCCTGGTTTATCTATTTACTATACTCTACATTTTTGGCGGGGAGGTGCAGTGGCCAGAGTCTCACTCTGTCATCCAGGCTGGAGTGCAGTGGCGCCATCTCGGCTCACTGCAACCTCCACCTACCGGGTTCAAGCAATTCTCATGCCTCAGTCTCCCGAGTAGCGGGGACTACAGGCGCACACCACCACGCCTGGCCAATTGTTGTATGTTATGTAGAGATGGGTCTCACTGTTGTTGCCTGGGCTGGTCTGGAACTCTTGGGCTCAAGCAGTCCTCCTGCCTTGGCCTCCCAAAGTGCTGGGATTACAGGAGTGAGCCACTCACTGCGCGCAGCCTATACTCTTTTGATTGTTACCATTTAGTGTGCTCCTTCGCCTTCTGTTAAAAAGTTAAGTGTGAAGCAGCCTCAGGCAGGTCCCTTGGGAGGGATTCTCAAAGGCGTTGTGACCATGTGTGTTACTGCTTCTGAAGACTTTGCACTGCTGCCGCGTGTGGACGAGGAAGACAGGGAGGCCGGGCATCCTGACCCTGTGCAGGCTTACACTAATGTGTGTGGATCTTAGTTTTGAACAAAAATATTTAAAAAGCAAAAAAGGGAAAATAGTTTATAGAAGAAAGAGAATATTGGTGTACAGCTGCATAATACGCTTGTGTTTTAGGCTAAGTATTATTAGCAAAAGAATCGAAACGTTAAAACGACATTTAAAAAGTTTACAGAATAAAAAAGTTACAGTCCGCTAAGGTTAATTCCTTAGTGAAGAATGAATCTTGTTAAAATGAACTGAGTGCAGCCTAAGTGTACAGCGTTGATGAGGCCTTCGTCGGTGCACAGGAATGTCCTGGCCTTCACACCCACTCACACCTCCCTCCCTCACTCACCCAGAGCAACATGCAGTTCTGTGAGCTCCACTCACGCTGAGTGCCTTATACAGGCGCGCCAGTTTTCAGGTTTTGTGCTGTATTTTTACTGTCCCTTGTCTAAGCTTAGGGATGCTTAGATGCACACATGCTGACCATTCCTTGTGTTACTCAGCACAGCCACATACCATCTACATTTGTAGCCCAGGAGCAAAAGAATCTGCCATATACCCTTGGTGTGTCAGAGGCTGGGCCAGCCAGGTTTGTGCGAGTCCACTCTATGCATGCACAAAGACAAAATCACCTAACCACACATTTCTCAGAGGACATCTCCATCATTAAGTGGCATGTGACTGCAGTTACTTAAAGCTCCCACTCTTTTTGTTTTGTTTTGTTTTTTGTTTTTTTGAGCCGGAGTTTTGCTCTGTTTCCCAGACTGGAGTGCAGTGGTGCGATCTCAGCTCACTGCAACCTCCACCTCCCAGCTTCAAGCGATTCTCCTGCCTCAGCCTCCCAAGTAGCTGGAATTACTGGGATGGTTCACCACGTCCAGCTGTGTATTTTTAGTAGAGACAGGGTTTCTCCATGTTGGTCAGGCTGGTCTCGAACTCCCGACCTCAGGTGATTCGCCTGCCTCGGCCTCCCAAAGTGCTGGGATTACAAGCATGAGCCACCACGCCTGGCCAAAGTTCCCACTCTTAAAACATACATTTCATTCCTTTGACTTCTTGTATGGGTTCCATATAAAGTGCATAAAAATGCAATGTGTCTGTAGAGAGATATACGTACTTTGTATTATATCTATATACCTATATTATATATTTATATACAGCCATATATTGATACATAGCTATATAGCTATATTATACATATTTACATATACATTATTTGCATATATTTCTAAATATATATAGATTTATATACATTTATGTATTTCCAAATAGCTATGCTATATATTTTATATAAACATTATATATAATTTATAGATAAATCTGTATATATAATTATCTATTTATATAAGATAGACAAATCTATATTCCTTTGACTTTTTTGTCTGCTAGTTTGTATATAAAGTATATAAAAATGCAATGTCTCTGTAGCGAGATATACACACTTTATATGTACATACCTATATTATATATTTATTACATTATATATAGCTATATATTGATACCTACAGATCTATATTATACAGATTTACATATACATATATTTATATATTTCTAAATATATAGCTATATTTTATTTATATATTGCTAAATATATACTATATATGGATATTTATAAATATATGTAATTTATAAATATATATATCTCTATACTTATCTATTTACATGATATATAGATAAATATATTCCTTTGAGTTTTTTGTACGCTAGCTTGTACATAAAGTGTATAAAAATTCAATGTGTCTGGCTAGTCGCAGTGGCTCATGCCTACAATCCCAGCACTTTGGGAGGCCAAGGTGGGCAGATCACTTGAGGTCAGGACTTTGAGATCAGCCTGGCCAACATGGTGAAACCCCATCTCTATGAAAAAAAATTACAAAAATTAGCTGGGTGTGGTGGCAAGTGCATGTAATTCCAGCTACTCGGGAGGCTGAGGCAGGAGAATCGCTTGATCCTGGGAGGTGGAAGTTGCAGTGAGCCAAGATCGCATCACTGCACTCCAGCCTGGGAGACAGAGTAAGACTCCATCTCAAAAAAAAATGCAATATATCTATATATAGGTATACACACTTTATATTATTATTATTATTTGTTTAATTTGAGATGGAGTTGAGCTCTTGTTGCCCAGGCTGGAGTGCAATGGTGTGGTCTCGGCTCACTGCAACCTCTGCCTCCCGGATTCAAGCAATTCTCCTGTCTCAGCCTCCCAAGTAGCCGGGATTACAGGCACCCACAACCACACTCGGCTAATTTTTGTATTTTTAGTAAAGACGGGGTTTCACCATGTTGGCCAGGCTGGTCTCAAACTCCTGACCTCAGGTGATCGGCCTGCCTCCCTGCCAAAGTGTTGGGATTACAGGCGTGAGCCACCGCGCCCAGCATCACACTTTATATTATATCTACATACCTATATTATATAGCTATATATTTATATGTATATATCTTTATTATATAGATTTTTACGTTATTTATTTCTAAATATATATGTGTATTTCTAAGTATCTACATATACTATATATTTATATAGATATATATCAATATTACATAAAATATAATCTATCTACATATACGTACAATTATCTATTTATATAATGTATATATAAATCTGTATTCCTTTGACCTTTTTTATGCTGGTCTGTATATAAAGTATATAAAAATGCAATGTGTGTAGATAGATACGCATACTTTATATTATATAAATAAATTTGTATATAAATCTCTATATATTTTATATTATATCTATAAAGTGTGTATGCAGCTGCATGTGCATGTATTTTAAAAAAAGGAACATGCTGGGGATTTTCCAAGCGTGAAGGGCACAGGGGTGTCCACAGAGGATGAAGGAGTTCAACAGAACGGATGTGGTTCCAGAAGAAGAAGGGAAGACCCCCAAATGAAGAGGTGCCAAGCGAAGAGAGAAGAACAGCAAGGTGCGATGGTGACAGGTACGGCAGCAGGTGGCTCATCCATCCTGGCTGCATGAGGGTTCACGCGGAAGACCACGGAATCATCAGATGAGAAGCACGGGATGAGAAGAATCTGGAAAGTTCTTAACCAAGTTAAGGCCCTGGGGCTCCAGGCTATGAATGACAGACCCTTCTTCCTAGGGAAGAGGAGGGATTGTGGGGAAAGTCAGTGGCGGGAAGGCCACTGGGAGCTATGACAACTGCCTGGGAATGCAGTGATACACGTAGGCTGAGGATGGCAGTGCAGCAGAGGATGGAGAGGCGGTCAGAGTGGGAAAAAGAGTAAGTGTCCCTCTCCAGGGCAGCCACAGACCAGGGGCTACCCAGGAGCATACTTCCATTTTAATCAGACACTTTCATCCCTGACAAACTAAAAATAGAACTACAAGAGGCTCAAGCAATCCCACTACTGGATATATACCCAAAGGAAAAAAAAATGAGTGTATCAAAGAGATCTGTGCACCCCCATGCTCACTGCACCACGATTCACACCACCAAGATAGGGAATCAACCTATGTGCTCATCAAGAGGGGAGTGGATAAAGAAAACATGTTATATGTACACCATGGAGTACTATTCAGCCAGGAAAAGGAGGGAAATCCGGTCATTTCCAAAAACATGCATCAACCTGGAAGATACTATATTAAGAGAAATAAGGTCCAGGCATGGTGGCTCACGCCTGTAATTCCAGCACTTCGGAAGGCTGAGGCAGATAGATCACTTGAGGTCAGGAGTTCACGACCAGCCTGGCCAACGTAGTGCAACCCCGTCTGTACCCAAAAATACAAAAATTAGCTGAGCATGGTGGCGGGCACCTGCAATCCCAACTACTTGGGAGGCTGATGCAGGAGAATCTCTTGAACCCGGGAGGTGGAGGTTGCAGTAAGCAGAGATTGTGCCACTGTACTCCAGCCTGGGCAATACAGCAAGGCTCTGTCTCAAAAAAAAAAAAAAAAAGAGAGAGAGAGAGAGAGAAATAAGCCAGGTAGAGATAGACAAATACCACCTAATCTCACTTACATGGGAAATCTAAAAAAGTTGAATTCATAGAAGCAGAGAGTAGAATGGTGGATACCAGGGGCTGGGAAAGGGCTGAGATGGGAAGTCATTGGTCAAAACAGACAAAGAGTGAGACAGGAGGAACAAGTTCGGTCAGTCGCTTGCACAGCTCGGTGACTATAACGTTGCACAGCTTGGTGACTATAACTAATGATGTACTCTCAAGAATCTCTAGAAGAGTAGATCTTGCCGGGTGCAGTGGCTCCTGCCTATAATCCTAGCACTTTGTGAGGCTGAGGCGGGCAGATCACTTGAGCTCAGGAGTTCGAGACCAGCCTGGGCAACACATCAAGACCCCATCTCTTAAAAACAATTTTTTTCAGAATAGATCTTAAGTGTTCTCACCACAAATAAATGGTAATTATGTGAGGTAATGCACACGTTAATGAACTCAATGGACCGATTCCACAATGGGTGCATATTTCAAAACTTCATGTTGTACATGATAAATAAAACCATTTTCATGTGTTAATAAAAAAAAAAAAAAAAGTGTTTTCTTGAGTTTCTTTCCGTTTATCTCCATGTCAGGAAGCTTGAACTAGACTTTAAGACCTAGTTTGAGAGTTCATGAGCTTTTCCCCAATTCCTTTGATTGGGAAACTTGTTCTTCCTCCTCGGAAGGTACCTATAACGGTCACTATGCCATTCCCAGCAGATTCTAGATATGGGTCATCTGTAATTCCCTGCAGTCCCAGCAAGAGACCCAGCTCTTTTCCAAATGGCTGTGGCATTAACACAGGACCCATCCACTTTAACGAAGAGCCGTGGCACAGATGAATCCACACCGTGCAACCTGGCTGGACAGGCTCCTTGGAGACCTGAAGGTATTGGCCCCTGTCTAAAAATAATGTAAAGGACAGAAGCTTGACTACAGTTACCGGGTGAATAATGTCCCTCAAAAAGATATGTGCATGTCCTATCCCCCAGTGCCTGTGAATATCACTTAATTTGGAAACAGGGTCTTTGCAGATGTAACTAAATTAAGGTTCTTTTTTTTTTTTTTTTTTTGAGACGGAGTCTCGCTCTATTGCCCAGGCTGGAGTGCAGTGGCTGGATCTCAGCTCACTGCAAGCTCCGCCTCCCGGGTTTATGCCATTCTCCTGCCTCAGCCTCCCGAGTAGCTGGGACTACAGGCCCCCGCCACCTCGCCCGGCTATAAATTAAGGTTCTTGAGATGACATCATCCTGGAGTAGGGTGGGCCCTAAATCCAGTGACAGGTGTCCTCATAAGAGACAGAAGAGGAGACACAAACACAGAGGAGAAGGCCATGTGAAAATGGAAGTAGAGACTGCAGTGATGCAGCCACAAGCCTAGGGATGCCTAGAGCCCCCAGGAGCTGGGAGAGGCAGGAAGGATCCCCCCTAGAGCCTCTGGCAGGAAGTAGACACAATTATCACACATTGGGCAGTGGCCCCCAAAATATATGCCCATGTCCTGACTCCCAGTACCTGGGAATGGAACCCTACATGCAAAGAGGGTCTTTGTAAATGTAATTAAGGGAAGGCTCTTGAGAAGAGATAATCCTGCATTAGGGTGACCCGAAACCCAATGACAGGCATCTTTCTGAGAGACAGAAGAGGAGACACAGACACAGAGGAGAAGGTCACGTGAAGAAAAAGACAGAGACTAGAGTGATGCGACCACAAGCCCAGGGATGCCTGGAGCACCCAGGGGCTGGGAGAGGCAGGAAGGATCCTCCCCTAGAGCCTCTGGAGGCCTGAGACACCTTGATCTCAGACTCCTGGTCTCCAGGATGGGGAGAGCATAAACTCCTGTTAAGCCCCTAGTTTGTGGTCCATTGTTACGGTAGCCACTGGAGACTCCTAAACCACACAGAGGGCCCCAAGAGAGCCAAGTGGTTCAAGCCTCACATCCTGGTGTACTGTGTCTCTCCAGACTATAATTTACAGGGTCAAGACATATATAGAAGTTCCTCCACGTATAAGTCCCTCCAAGGTTGTCCAGAGCTAGAAGCAGCCAACAAAAAGTTCACGAATTCTATCAAATTCAGGGATGCCAAAACTTGCATATAAGGTATGATACTACTTACAGAACAGTCTGTTTGTCAATTATGCATTTGCCTCCACACAAAAAGTTTGTGGAAATCATACCTGATGCACAACTTTTAAAATCATCACTTGCGCACAAAAAACATATACTCCCATGTCCATGGCTGAATTATTCACAAAAGCCAAAAGGTGGAAACAGCCCAGGTGTCCATCCATGGATGAATGGATAAACAAAACAAGGTCTGCCCACACAATCGAATACTATGTGGTCATGAAAGGGAAGGAAGCTCTGACACAGGCTATAGCCTGGATGAACCTTGAAGACATCATGCTCAGAGAAAGAAGTCAGACGCAAAAGCTTACATTTTGTACAATTCCATTTTTAGCAGGGCCATTTTTAGCAGAGCCCAGAATACCAAACCCTACAGAGAAAGTCAGTAGATTAGTGGCTGCTTAGGGTCGGGGTCCCCAACCCCTGAGCCACAAACTGGTAGTGGTCCATGGCCTATGAGGAACCAAAATGGGCCACACAGCAGGAGGTGAGCAGCAGGCAGGTGAGCAAAGCTTCACCTGTATTGACGGCTGCTCCCCATGGATGGCGTTAGCCCCTGAGCTCCGCCTCCTGTCAGATCAGCGGTGGCATTAGATTCTCATAGGAGCACACACCCTGTTGTGAACTGCGCATGTGAGGGATTTAGGTTGTGTGGTCTGTGGAAAAATTGTCTTCCACAAAACTGGCCCCTGGTGCCAAAAAGGTTGGGGACCGCTGGCTTAGGGCAAGAGAGGATGAAAGAATAGCAGCACAGTGATAGCTGAAGGGTTTCTTTTTTGAGCTGATGAAAATGTTCTAAGATGAACCATGGGGGTGGCTGTATATAATCGTGTGTATACTAAAAGCTACTGAATTGCACATTTTAGATGGGTAAATTGCACGGCGTGTGAGTTCACTCTCTGTAAAGCTGTTTAAAAAATAAAATAAATAAGTAAACAAAATAATGAGTAATAACTTATAAATTGTTATTGCTCTATTACCTTGCTTGAGGGGAGGGGAGATACAGTGTAGACCCAGTTTGATGTTGTGTGCCCAGAAACTCAGATTTGATAGATCTTTCCTGGCAGTTTCAAGTAAAATAAATAAATAAATAAATAAATAAAGCACCAGATTTGAAATTTGGGCAGTGATTAAATCCGACCACTAAACCTTGGTTTATATCTGCACATGTCAATATGGGTGTCAGACGGCAGACACGCACATCGGGTACCACTGAATACCTATGGGATCAAATACTGACCTTCATGTTTCCTAATCGCCTTGTTCGGTCAACCACGAGCAGTTTCTTAATGAGGTCTCTGTGTAGGGGAAGGAGACAAAAAAAAAAAGAAAAAGTGCACAGATTATATATCCACATCAGCAAACGCAGCACGGCAACAGAGGTAAGGCCTACCCACTCCGAGGACCACGGTTTCATCTCCATTTTAGCAAAACATTTTCTACTGCTTATTTCCTACCATCACCGGCTCTTAAATAACCTATGCAAGGCTGGGTTGCCCCCTGCACAGCTGAAGCTAAGGGAAGGGGGTTGATTACATCTTGTAAAGAAACTACCCCTTTGAGTAGAAAAGGGTGAAATTTGTATGTGCCTGCAGGGAGGATCCAGACATTTAACATAAACATGCCTGTCAGGCTGTCCCTGCAAAATAGAAGACATCTGCTTTCACCAACATCAACAGTCACGCGCTGCCCTGGGGGTCTGCTTATTGATGGGATTCCTGTTGTAAAAGGCTGGCTTTCCCATAAGCACACACATTAGGATGAGTCTCCTAAGTCTGCTTCTTCACTTGTAATCTTCCTTTTTAAATAACAGACCATGTCAGAAATACAGCAAGCCGGGAGGCTGGGCACAATGGCTCACACCTATAACCCCAGCACTTTGGGAGGCCAAGGCGTGTGGATCACTTGACATCAGGAGTTTCAGACCAGCCTGGCCAACATGGTGAAACCCCATCTCTACAAAAAAAAAAAAAAAAAAAAAAAAAAACTTTAGCTGGGCATGCTGGCACATGACTGTGGTCCCAGCTACCTGGGAGGCTGAGGCACAAGAACTGCTTGAACACAGGAGGTAAAGGTTGCAGTGAGCTGAGACTGAGCCACTGCACTCCAGCCTGGGTGACAGAGCTACACTCAGTCTCAAAACAAACAAACAACAACAACAGAAACAACAGCAAGCTGGTTCAATGAGGATGGGTAGTTGGAGATGATGTTGAAGACTTCCAGTAGATTAGGTGAGTTTTAAGATGCATATTTATGGAAGTGGAAATAATCATGTGTGTCTGCATGTACACATATAATACACAGAGTATATTATGTATAATAATATACATAACATGAAATAATAATATAATATATTGAAGTCCCCCCCAAACAATCCAATCCCCACGACCCCGGTGTAAGCATCTAGGCTTTCCTGGCATAAACTACGTCCCAGGGAAAGTAGCACAAACTTGGACTGGGCCACTCCCAGGTTCGGTGACGGACTGCGGAGACGCCGACAAGCAAGGTGACGTCCCAGGGTCAGACTCCACCATCTAGACTGTGAAACTCGCCAGTCCTGTCTGATCGGAAATTTAAGCAGAGTTTCCTGCCACCATGCTTTCTGAATTACAATGGGATGCTTGTCAGACTTCACTGCTTCTTTGCCTCAGAGTAAACCTCAGAGACCATCTGTCCGCCCACCTAAGGCTGGGATTTTGTATCCATCCTGCAAGGCTGAAAAGCTTTGAGCAGGGTGGGGAATACAAAACATCACCGAAAAGTTACAAACCTTTCCACTACTTAGTGAGTTTCTCCTTCATTATTTTGACATGCTCCCCTCTGCCAAATAAAAATCAAGGTCATCAAATGCTATACCCCCAAAACATTCCCAAATAAATGTGGGGCTTTTTCCCCATAGGATTTACACCACTGCCTGCCCCCTTACCACACACACTTAAACTTAAAGCTCACTAGAGTGGGATTATACAAAAAGTTTATTTATGCTTTTATATTTTAAATAAACCTGTTTTCTTATAATCCCAGTCCAATCAGCTTTAAGTGTGTACACTAATGGGGCAGGCAGTGGTGTAAATTATAGTGGGAAAAAAAGTCCTATGTTTATTTCAGAATGTTTTGGTGATCACCTTGATAAATTTCAATTTGTGTGTGTGTGTGTGTGTGTGTGTGTGTGTGTGTGTCTGGCATGTAAGAAAACAAAGTGATGACCTTGAATTTTTTTAAAAATTTTTTTGGTGTTTCGCATGTAAGAAAATGAAGATTTATTTAAAATACAGGGCACAGTGGCTTGTAATCCCAGCTATGCAGGGGGTTGAAGTGGGAAGATCACTTGAGACCAAGAGTTGGAGACCAGCATGGGCAACATAGTAAGGACCCCGTCTCTACAAAAAATCAAAACATTGGCCAGGCATGGTGGTGCAAGACTGTAGCACCAGTTACTCGGGAGGCTGAGGTGGGAGCATCATTTGAGCCCAGGACATAGAGGCTGAAGTGAGCTATGATTGTGCCACTGCACTCTAGCCTGGGTGACAGAGCAAGACATCCAACTCTTAAAAAAAAACAAAAAAAAGTAAAATACCAAAGCAAACTCTTATAAAGCAGAGTCTAGAAAGTAAAGAGTGTGGCTGTGAAGGGGACCCCGAAGACACAAAGCCCTATAAAGGAACAACAGAAGTGTCCACAGCTGGAGATGGGTCCCTTGACCCCAGGATAAGCGACACATCTGCCGGCACTCTTTTGATGCACTAGAGCCAAAATTCTAAATTTTATTTATGATTCTGGCACCAGCTGGCTCCTCTCAGATGCAGGCACTTTCAGGCACGAAAAACACACTGGCAGATAATGCCTCTACTGAACTGGCGACCAGTCCCAAAGCTGTGTTTGGGTGCTTTCTTTTCAACGATATTTCTTTCTATAAGGAATGTCAATCCTGACATGCCATTTGCCCAGGCGACATGTTTACCCGGTCAAATGATAAAAGTTGCAGGAACCAACATATGACTTTAAAAAGCTGAGAATCAAAATTCTAGCATCATGGACAACCAGGAACAGTGATTTGGATAAGAAAATGCATGATTAAGGCCAGGTGCAGTGGCTCACGCCTGTAATCCCCACACTTGGGGAGGACAAGGCAGGAGGATCAGCTGAGCCCAGGAGTTCAAAAGCAGCCGAGGCAATGCAGCAAGACCCCCATAGCCATCTCTACCAAAAAAAAAGGAAAGATATGAGTCATTGAGGTCTTACTTCTCAGTCAATTTGAGAAGATTTAACAAATAATGGGAAGAAATGAAGTTTTACTCAACGACCACTGTTCCTGCTCTTGGTAGACCCACACTGGGTATGTAAAGAGACAGGGACATTGTGGGGAACACTGGAAGGGACTGGGAGCTACATAAAGAGAGGTATGTTAGTTCAGACAGTACCAAGATGGTCACTGCTGGTTCCCTACTCTCCAGGAGAGAAAGAAGGAAAAGTGGCAAGAGACCAGACTTTGATTATGCTTCTGGTGTGTTCTATTTTTGCAATTCCTTTTTTTGTTTGTTTGTTTCCACAGGACACTGGAAACCTCTCTCCCTCTCCCTACCCCCCTTAAATATATATATATAAATATATATATATATGATTATTTTTTAAATTTTTTTTTTTTTCTTTTTTTGAGAGGGTCTCACTCTTTCACCCAGTCTGGAGTGTAGCAGTGCAATCACAGGTCACTGCAGCCTCGACTTCGTGGGCTCAATCAGTCCTCCCATCTCAGCCTCCCTAGTAGCTGGGACTACAGGCACATGCTGCCACGCCCAGCTAATTTTTTAATTTTTTGTAGACATGGGGTCTTGCTACATTGTCCAGGCTGGCCTCAAACTATTGGACTGGCCCCAAGTAAGCCTCCTGAAGTGCTGGGATCACAGGCATGAGCACCTCACCTGGCCAAACTCGATCATAAAAGTGCTTTGCCATCCACTTGATATAATGTCACTCGGCTCAGATGGGATTTGGAGCCTGAGAGAGAGGTTCTATACAATCCTTTCTATTTCCTTCCAGAGCAGTTGGCTTCTGAGGTGCTGTTTCCCCTGACACCTCCCTGTCTTACCATTCACTGGACAGGGTGTTCCTTCTAGGCGACACATTGCTAAGCGGAGCCTCGTTTTCTCGCTGAAGTCTTTTAAAGCCTGCCTCTAGTGTGTCAAACACAACACAAGCTCAAGCCAATAAAACACGACCTTATCTTCTGTTCAGACTAAGAACCTCTGGTTAGGATGGGGTGCATTCGCCATCAAGAAACTCAACTGAACGTAGCCAGTGGCCCCATAAGGGGCATATTCAAAACAACCTGGTCCACTGCCCTGAAATAAGTCTTCTCCAAACCGAACTTCCACTGGCTCATAAGAAAATAGGCCATGGAAAATAAAAGTTTAATTCTCAACTAGATGCATTCAGCTCTAGTTTGTGCCCAGGGGGCTGGTACACCCATGAACTCATCTGAAAAATACAGGGAAACAAACAGAAATCAGTGCTTATTGCAGTAAAAATGGCTACCAGGTGACCAGACTGGGTAAGGTAGCCAGAAAACCAAAAGCATTCTTATATTTAACAAAGTATCTTTTCTCCCTATTGCAACAAATGTGCATCCAAAGTTGCCAATATCCAGCAACTATATAAACGTTCGTAAAGCAACATGCTCAGAACTGAAAATGTTGATGTTAAAAAGGGCTTAGAGGTTGAGCATAATTTAAGCAGGAGAGAAAAGATAAAACTCTGCTAAACCCATCAACAGTTCTGCTAGCCACAGAACTAGGAGGATCCTTCTTGTCAAAGTCCAAACCTGCTCTCTTATAAAATACGACGACAAACTCGTTCATCGGCTCATTTTAAATATAACATATCACCAAAAGAATAAAATACGGCCAAGACTCATTAAAATGTGAAGTTATCATTAAAGCAGAATACTTAAAATCTTTTTCTTTTCTTGTGGAAAAGACAACTGTCCAAAATAGTTAATGCACAGCACATTTAATACCACAATATGGTATCCTGCTGAGTGTGTGTTTTCATGGTGATTTTAGACACTTTAAAAATAAACACACCCCATGACGAGGCAAACGGTTTACTTACTTTACATGGAAATCCAAATGTCTGGGGAAATCTATTTTGCCTGCAAGAATTTTCTGATAAATGCCAAACGGGTTGTCATCAAAAAACGGAGGAAACCTGTTAGAAAAACAAACATGTATTTTTAGTGGGGAGTAAGCATGGAAAAAAAATCCCTGCTTTGTAAAGATAGCTATTTCTGCTTAACACAGGCAGAAGATAATTTATTTCACATGCACTCTTCCCCGCACACTGAAGCTGTCACGATCTGAAAGCACGTGACAGTCAGATGGTTCTAAGAGGCAAGGCATCGTGTGCCGCAGCCTGATGTAAGGGAAGCTCCCTTGGAGAGAATATAAAGACCATTTGAGAGGCGTCTGCCGAGCAGAAGGCAACTCCTTTGGGCATCTTATTCAGAGGGGCCACCAGCCCATTCCTTAACTGTGCACTCAACACTGGACGGAAATGCTCTGTCATGTTTACCGGGGTGAATCCACCACCGTGACCACGCATGGAACTCAAACGTCTCAACAGCGAGAAGATAAGCAGTCCCCCTGAAAAATGGGCAGGTGGTCTTCACAGACATTTCTCAAAAGAAGACATGCAAAAGGCCAACAGGTATATGAAAAAAATGCTCAATGTCACTAATCATCAGGGAAAGGCAAATCAAAACCTTCATGAGGCATCAATTATCTCAATCCAGTTAAGATGACTATTATCAAAAAGACACTGTAAGCCCAGCACTTTGGGAGGCCGAGGCGGGTAGATAACCTGAAGTCAGGAGTTTGAGAGCAGTCTAGCCAACATGGTAAAACTCCATCTCTACTAAAATTACAAAAATTAGCCAGGCATGGTGGCACGCGTCTGACATCCCAGCTACTCAGGAGGCTGAGGCAGAAGAATCACTTGAACCCGAAAGGTGGAGGTTGCAGTGAGCCAAGATCATACCATTGCACTCCAACCTGGGTGACAAGAGTGAAACTCTGTCTCAAAAAAAAAAAAAGACACATACACACAAAAATAACAAATGCTGGTGAGGGTGTGGAGAAAAGAGAACTCTTTTTTTTTTTTTTTTTTTTTTTTTTGCAAGACAGGATCTCGCTCTGTCTCCCAGGCTGGAGTGCAGTGGTGCAATCTCAGCTCACTGCAACCTCTGCCTCCCAGGCTCAAGCGATCGACCTGCCTCGGCCTTCCAAGTAGCTGGGACCACAGGCGCCCACCACCACGCTGGCTAATTTTTGTACTTTTTGGAGGGGGCGGGGGGTTCACCATGTTGCCTAGGCTGGTCTTGAAGTCCTGGGCTCAAGTGATCCACCCAGCTTGGTCTCCCAAAGTGCTACGATTACCAGCATGAGCCACCGTGCCTGGTCAGAAAGGGAACTCTTATGCAATGTTGGTGGGAATGTAAACTAGTAAAGCCACCACAATGAAGAGTATGGAGGTTCCTCAAAAAACTAGAAATGGAACTCCCATATGACCCGGCCATCACATTACTAGGTATCTGTTCAGAGGAAAGGAAGCCATGATATTGGAGAGACATCGGCACGCCCATGTTTACCGCAGCACTATTCACAACAGCCAAGACAGGGAATCAACCTAGGTGTCCATCAGCAGATGAGCAGATAGTAAAGAAAAGGTAGTATCTACACACAGTAGAATACTATTCAGCCATGAAAAGGAATAAAATCCTCTGATTGGCAGCAACACGGATGAAACTGGAGGACGTTACGTTAGGTGAAATAAGCCAGGAAAAGAACATTAAACAGTACTTGTGCTTACTCATACATGAAAGCTATAAAAAGCTGATCTCCTGAAAGGATAAAGAAGAACAGAGGATACTAGACACTGGGAAGGGAAGAAGGGAGAGATAGGGAGAGGTTTGTTAAAGGATACAAGATAGGAGGAATATGTTCCAGTGTTCTATAGCCTTGTAGGGTGACTATAATTAGCAATAACATGTACAGTTTCAAATAGATACAGGATATTCAATGTTCCCAACACAAAGAAATAGTAAATAATTGAAATGATGGATATGCTAATTAACCCTGATCTGATTACTCCATTCTTTGTATCAAAGCATCACTGTGTACCCCATGAATACGTACAATTATTATGTGTCAATTTAAAAAATAAAATAAGCCTGGCAAATACGGCAAAACCCAGTCCTTAAAAAAAAAAATTAGCTGAGTGTGGTGGTGTAAACGTGTAGTCCCAGCTACTTGGGAGGCTGAGGGGGGAGGATCGCTTGAGCACAGGAGGTCAAGGCTGCAGTGAGCAGTGATCACATCACCACACTCCAGCCTGGGTGACAGAGTGAGACCTTGTCATAACATAACATAACATAACATAACATAACATAACATAACATAACATAACATAACATAACATAACATAAAATATAGGCTGGATGCTGAGGCTCAAGCCTGC
Source organism: Rhinopithecus roxellana (assembly GCF_007565055.1). NCBI lineage: Eukaryota > Metazoa > Chordata > Mammalia > Primates > Cercopithecidae > Rhinopithecus > Rhinopithecus roxellana. Next base: position 250,858 of record NW_022142251.1, on the reverse strand, counting down.
AATCCCAGCACTTTGAGAGGCTGAGGCGGGCAGGTCACTTGAGGTCAGGAGTTCCAGACCAGCCTGGCCCACATGGTGAAACCCGTCTCTACTAAAAATACAAAAATTAGCTGGGCATGGTCGCCGGTGCTTGTAATCTCAGCTACTCAGGAGGATGGGGCAGGAGAATTGCTTGAACCTGAGAGGCAGAGGTTGCAGTGAGCTGAGATCGTGCCACTGCACTCCAGCCTGGGTGACAGAGCGAGACGGAGTACATAAATGAAATAAAATGTAAAATAACTGTTAAAGTTTACAGTGGTAAATACGCCACTATGGCCAAGAATAGGACACCTTTCTCGAGGCTTCCTTCAGTCTACAGCACAAGCAGTACCTGCTATGTCCCGCCTTGGAGAGCTCGGTACTGAGCCGGCTTGCACGGCACTATAAGGCACCCTCAATAAACTGCAAGTGAACGTCAGTGAACTACTTTTTTTTTGAGACAGGGTCTTGCTCTGTTGCCTCCAGGCTGGAGTACCGCAGCGTGATCCTGGCTCACTGCACTGAGCCTTGACCTCCAGGGCTCAAGCTATGCTCCCACCTCAGCGTCCTGAGCAGCTGGGGCTACAGGTGCACACCACCACGTCAGGCTGATTTTTTTTTTTTTTTTTTTTTTTAACTTTTGGTAGAGACGAAGTCTCACTATGTTGCCCGAGCTGGTCTCAAACTCCTGGGCTCAAGTGATCCTCCCACTTCAGCCTTCCAAAGTAATGGGACTACAGATGTGAGTCACCATAACCATTACTGAATTTCTTTATACTCCTCATTCACGGAACAGCATGTGGCACACAACAGGTGATCAATAAATGTGTATAGGCCAAATGAAAGAGCCTGAGTTTATCATATTTTTCTTTTTTGTGAGACAAGGTTTGACTCTGTCACCCAGGCTGGAGTGCAGTGGTGCAATCATAGCTCACTGTAGCCTTGAACTCCCCCAGGAGGCCACCCTCCCACCTCAGCCTCCCATGTAGCAGGAACCACAGGTGTGTGCCACCATGCCTGGCTAATTTTTTGACTTTCTATAGGGATACGGTCTCACTATGTGACTAACTTTTAAGGTGCAGGAGCAGAGTCTGTATTTGTAACTGAGACTGGGTGGTCTGCAAAGCTGACCAAAGCTCTTTGCCCCAAGAAAACCATTTCTTGACCCCTGAAGACCAGGAAAAAAACAGAAATACATGCAAATACAGCCTTGAAAACAGCGGTGCGTGTGTAAAAACAAGATTGTCATGCTATGCTTTGTTGACTGTAGTAAAAAGATTGCAGTCCTGCTGCAGAAACCAACAGACTTTAGTAATATCTAGAAATTTTTAAAATATGTGAAAAAAACTAAAAAACATATATACTTAAAACTGCAAAGACCAAGATAAATCCAAGAACACCTAGAAGTCAACTGTATTAGTCCATTTGCAGTCTGCTATAAAGAACTACCTGAGACTGGGTAATTTATAAAGAAAAGAGATTTAGGCCAGGCACAGTGGCTCATGCCTGTAATCCCAGCACTTTGGGAAGCCGAGGCAAGCAGATCACAAGGTCAAGGAGATCGAGACCATCCTGGCTAACATGGTGAAACCCCGTCTCTACTAAAAATACAAAAAATTAGCCGGGCGTGGTGGCGGGCGCTTGTAGTCCCAGCTACTCAGGAGGCTGAGGCAGGAGAATGGCGTGAACCCAAGAGGCGGAGCTCACAGTGAGCCGAGATAGTGCCACTGCACTCCAGCCTGGGTGACAGAGCGAGACTCCGGCTCAAAAAAAAAAAAAAAGAAGAAGAAGAAGAAGAAAAATAAAAAGAAAGAAAAAGAGATTTAATTGACTCACAGTCCCGCACAGCTAGGGAGGCCTCAGGAAACTTACAAATCATGGCGGAAGGCGAAGGGGAAGCAGGGCACATTTACCTGGTGGCAGATAAGTGAGAGCGAGCAAAGGAGGAAGTACCACACTTTAAAACCATCAGATCTCCTGAGAACTCTCACGAGACAGTACTAGGGCAATGTTGCTAAACCATCAGAAACCACTCCCATGATCCAACCACCTCTCACCAGGTCCCGCCTCCAACACTGGGGATTACATTTAAACATGAGATTTGGGTGGGAACACAAAGCCAAACCACATCATCAACCAGTAAGTGTATACTAGACAACTACATGTCCGAGGCACAAGTTGTACTTCTGAGATTTTCTCATACAGAGAACAGGACAGAGACTCATATTGGCTCAAAGTCATGCTTTCTATTTAGCTTCTTTTGACTTAGATACTCTAATTCAGGTATTCTAGCAAGGGAAATACCTTATAAAATGGAGCTTTCAAATGATACCCTCATTGATGATCAGAAATGCCAATGAGCAAAAATAATTCTCTTGTAGATTCCAAATCACTTCCTGACCTTAACGAAATTCAGTGGAGTGGGTGGAATGAGAGGTCTCCAGAAAGTTACACCTGTGATCCTGCCCCACCAACCTGTGAATGGGACCTTATTGGGAAATAGGGTCTTTGCAGATAGAATTAACTCGAGGAGCTTCAGATGACATCATCCTAGAATAGGGTAGGTCCAAATCCAATGACAGGTATCATCATAAGAGACTGAAGAGAAGGCACACACACAGAGGAGAAGGCCACATGCGAACAGAGGCAGAGATGCAGTGATGCGGCCACAAGCCCAGGGACTCCTAGAGCCCCCAGGAGCTGGGAGAGGCAGGGAGGATCCTTCCCTGGAGCGCAGTCCTGAGGCACTTTGATCTCAAACTTCTGGTCTCCAGGACTAGGAGAGGATAAAATTCTCTTGTTTAAACCTTCCAGTCTGTGGTAGTTTCTAACAGCAGCGTCAGGACATTCATATGTAGAACTACACACATGAACTGTCCAATACACTGCAGTGAAGAAAAATTCAAAGGAAAACAAAGAGGAGAAATACAAAGTACAAAAATGAAAATCAATGGCAGAGGTGACAGAGAAGTGTGGGTGGGTTACATGAGGAAATGAAAGATACTAGAGAAAGGTAAATGATTAGGTGTGTGCGATGTGGCCTTAACACAGCATTTCTTCCTTCTTAAATAACCTTTCAGTTGCTCATTTTGCACTTCAGCACGAAGGTGACTTTTCCAACAGCATCTCTCTTTGGTCCACTGGTTCTGGAGTTACGAGCCACCACAACGTACTGATAAACCACCCAGGCCAGGCTGGGAGGCAGAGCTCTGAGCACGGACACTCCAACCTGCACCAACCCTGCCGCCTCAGACGTGAACAAACTCCCGAGCCCGTCCTCCCTCACCCACCCACAGCGTTCTCTGTAACAGTAGTTGGGGGACTTGTATTCCTGTTTCTCTCTAGGTTTGGGTGGTGACCCTGTCTGAATACATTCAGCTGTGTGACTTGATCGGGGAAATGCACAAATACAGGAATGGAGCATTGAACTCCAGGAGGAAATGTGTCATACATACCTAAAAACATTTATGGAGAACATTAAACGAAGTGCTGTTGGACAGTAGACAATACATAAGATCATGGGAAAGGTATTTAATAAGCAGAAAAAAATAAATAGTAAGTGAGCACTAACTGATGATCTTGCCCGAAAGAAAAAGCAGAGACAGTGTGTGTGTGTGTGTGTGTGTGTGTGTGTGTGTGTGTGTGTGTGTGTCTGAGAAACAGCACTCCGCCGGACGCCTGGGCAGTGCCCTCTGAAACCCTCAAATTTCTGTCTCTAAACATACAGACTGCTTCCAATTCTTACCAAGTGGAGAATAAATTCTCATCATATGGCATTTGGCATTATTAAGCAAGCTAAATTGATCTGTGGTGACAGCTATACTAGTAAGGACAATCTGCTAATCAGCATGAATGCAAGCTCGAGATTTTCACCTGAAAAATTCACGCTCAGGCTAGGCACAATGGCTCATGCTTGTCATCCCAGCATTTGGGGAGGCCAACGCGGGAGGATTGCTTGAGCCCAGGAGTTCAAGACCAGCCTGGACCACACGGTGAGACCTCGTCTCTACAAAAAAATTTAACAATTAGCTGGACATGCTGGTGTGTGCCTGTGTTCCCCGCTACAGCTTCTGTAGTCCCAAGAGGCTGAGGCAGGAGGATCGCTTGAGCCCAGGAGGTCGAGGCTTCAGTAAGCTATGACTGTACCACTGTATTCCAATCTGGACACAGAACAAGACCCTGTCTCAAAAGAAAAAAAAAACGCTCATGCAGTGGCTCACGGCTGTCATCCCAGCACTTTGGGAGGCCAAGGCAGGTGGATCCCTTAGAGCCTAGGAATTTGAAATCAGCCTGGGTAATACAGCAAGACCCTATCTCTACAAAAAATTTTTTAAAAATTAGCCAGGTACAGTAACGTGTGCCTGTCATCCCAGCTACTCAGGAGGCAGAGGTGGGGGATTTGCTTGAGCCCAGGAGGTCGAGGCTGCACTGAGCTGTGACTGCACCACTGCACTCCTGACTGGGCAACAGAGCAAGACTCTGTAAAAAAAAGGAAAAAAAAAGAAAAATGAAAAAAAAAAAAAAAAAAAAACACCAATTGTGCCACTAGCTCTATCATTTGCCAGTAAAATTTGAATGTAATTATTCCATCTATCTACATCTTCCAGTAAAGTGGACGGATCAGGCAGAGATGCCCTGGGCGCAGTGAGCTGATGTTCTCCCTTTTCCTCACTGGAAAAACACCCTCCTAAACTATCGGCTGACACACTACCTGCCCCACTTCCGAAGGCCGGGGCCGGCCTTGAAAGATGGGTGCTTTGGAAATGCATACATGAAAAGGAAGGCAGAGGCTTTTAGAGAAAAGAAGAAAGCCGTCACTAGAATTTCACTAGAATTTCATCCCACCTTGACTTCTTCCTCAAAAATCCTTGTCCCGATACCTTCAGATTAAAATCTAAAATCTAGGCCAGGCGTGGTGGCTCATGCCTGTAATCCCAGCACTTTGTGAGGCCGAGGCAGGTGAAACACTCAAGGTCAGGAGTTTGAAAGCAGGCTGGCCAACATGGTGAAACCCCATCTCTACTAAAAATACAAAAATTAGCCAGGCGTGGTGGCGTGCACCTGTAACCCCAGCTACGCGGCAGGCTGAGGCAGGAGAATTGCTTGAACCCAGGAGGCAGAGGCTGCAGTGAGCTCAGATCACGCCACTGCACTCCAGCCTGGGCGGCAGAGAGAGACTCCCTCTAAAGAAAATAATAATAATAATAATAATAAATAAATAAATATGAAATTTGTGCTCCTCAGATGAACCAGGGTGGGTGAGGTGGGAGATGAGAAAGGGGAATTCAAGGGCCAGATAAAGCGGAAGGAGCAAGCACTGGGGTGTGTGAGGGTTGGGGCCGAGCGGAGGGTGAAAATATAGCCCCGGGCACATTGGCTTGGGCATCACAGCAGTGGCTCTCAAAGTAGAGTCCCAGGGTGGCTTCCCAACCCCAATTTAGGGATGGGTGAGGTCGTTTTTCTGACTCCAGTTTTGAATAGTGATGAATTTTCTTCCTCTGCCTCAACTCAACAACACACGCTATGCAGCACAGCAGACAGGCTGCAGATGAAGGGAGGAGAGACCAGCAGTCCTTGTGAAAGCTGGACACTAAAGAGATTCACAAAACCCAGAAAACACGGCCAACCTCCTCACGAACGTTTTCTCTCTGTCACCCAGGCTGGAGTGCAGTGGAGAGACCACAGCTCACTGCAGCCTTGACCTCCCAGCCTCAGTGATCCTCCCGCCTCAGCCTCCCAAAGTACTGGGACCACGGGCGTGCACCACCACGCCCAGGCAATTGGTTCATTTCATTTTATTTTTTGTAGAGATGGGGTCTCACTATGTTGCCCAGGCTGGCCTCCAACTCCTGGGCTCAAGTGATCCTCCCGCCTCAGCCTCCTGAAGTGCTGGGATTACAGGTGTGAGCCACAGCACACAGCCTGAATGGTTTCAATTCTAGAAGGTGCAGTTACACATTTTTTTCATTAAAAATGCCATTTATGTTCACCTCTGTGATTGTTAAACTCCTCATATATATTATTTATGTATTGTTTATTTATATTTCAGTCCCACTGTAATTTCAAATGCAGTCAGCATGGACAGCTGTAACACACAGAAATGAAAGTTCTGCAGGTTAATAACTCTGAGCTATGTGCCAAAGGGTTCCCGAGGCCAGCATGTTTGAGAACCACTGCACAATGCCTGGCGCTCCCCGTGGAAGAGGCTTCATTGCAGAGAGATTCCACCTTCCCTAGAATCTTCTGCACCCTGTCTGCTATGCTGTATTGTCTTAGTTGACACCTATGAGGAAAATTCATCACTATTCAGATCTGTCGTTGGAAAAATGATCTCACTCATCTGCTAAAACACACTTCCGGAACCCCACAGTCCTCTGGGATGCCACTTTGAGAATCACTGCTGTCATAACTAAGACAAGATGCCCCGGGGGCTTTTTGTTACCCTACACTCTGCTCTATGCCGTGCGTGCCCCTGTGCTTTGTTCTTGATGCTTTAGCTGATTTTTTTTTTTTTCTTTTTCTGAGACAGTGTCTTGCTCTGTTACCCAAGCTGATGTGCACTGGTGCAATCTCAGCTCACTGCAGCCTCAACTTCCTGGGCTGAAGCAATCCTCCCACCTCAGCCTCCTGAGTAGCTGGGACTATAGCTACATACAACCACACCCACCTAGTTTTATTTTTAATTTTTGTAGAGATGGGGTCCCACTACATTGCCCAGGCTGGTCTTGAACTCTTGGGCTTAAGCAATTCTTCTGTCTCAGTCTCCCAAAGTGCTGGGATGACAGACAGGCATGAGCCACCATGTCCAGGCTTTACCTGACTCTTGAGTTAAACTCTCTGGGAGAATAAAAACACAGAAACGGATGAGAAAAGAGAATAGGATGGGAGAAATCGGAGCTGAGCTTGGGTCCTTGGAAAGTGCATGAGTGATTTTGTTCCAGAATGTGCCACACAATTTTCATCTGACCTAAACATGCCTCGTTCCATGAAAATAAAATCTGCATCATGATATGACCTTCCTTCCTAATCACACGGCAGATTTTACCAAACAGATGTTTTCCCCTGTGCTTAGTGGAAGATTGAGATAATCAGTTAAAGCAATAAAACAGACAAGGCACAGCCTCACTTGATCCTGCTAAGAGTGGGAATCCATCAAATGGAGCTGTAATAGGGAAGGTGCAGACACGGGCTGCGAAGGGAGCAGAAGAACTCTGACTGCAGACCAGCTCCACTTATGTGTGCAGCAACACCCTCCCTCTAGCCACCAGAAGTTTCTGGGTTCAAGGAGGTGAGGAGAGCAGCTTGGAAGCATTGCTCTCAGAGGCAGGCAACACATACAAAATCAAGATGGTTTCAGAGCTGCTAAGCAGTATAAAGAAAACAGATGGGCTGATCAGACAGGGCATGGCCCAGAACAGGGGAGGCCCCAGAGGGCTGTGGGAGCAGGTGACAGGTGAGCCTGCAGCATGTGCAGTGGAAGAGAAAGGGCCAGTCCTGGCTGGGCGCGGTGGCTCATGCCTGTAATCCCAGCATTTTGGGAGGCCGAGGCAGGTGGATCACTTGAGGTCAGGAGTTTGAGACCAGCCTGGCCAATATGGTGAAACCCCCTCTCTAATAAAAATACAAAAATTAGCTGGGCGTGGTGGCACACACCTGTAATCCCAGCTACTCAGGAGGCTGAGGCAGGAGAACTGCTTGAACCTGGGAAGCAGAGGTTGCAGTGAGCCAAGATTGCACCACTGCAGTCCAGCCTGGGTGACAGAGCAAGTCAAGAAAGCAGAGGTTACAGTAAGCCAAGATTGTGCCACTGCACTCCAGCCTGGGTGACAGAGCGAGATGGAACAGAAAGGAAAGGAAGAAGGAAAGGAAGAAGGAAAGGAAAGGAAGAAGGAAAGGAAAGGAAGAAGGAAAGGAAAGGGGAAGGAAGAGGGAAAAGGAAAAGGAAAGGAAAGGGGAAAAAGGAGAAAGGAGAAAGGGGAAAGAGGGAAAGGGAAAAGGAAAGGAAAGGAAAGGAGAGGAAAGGAAAGGAAAGGAAAGGAAAGGAAAGGAAAGGAAAGGAAAGGAAAGGAAGAAGGGAAGGGAGACGGGAAGGGAAGGGAGAAGGGAAGGGAGAAGGGAAGGGAGAAGGGAAGACAAAGGAAGGGAGAAGGGAAGGGAAGGGAGAAGGGAAGGGAGGAAGGAGAGAGAGAGCGGGAGGGAGGGAGAGAGGAAGGAAGGAGAGAGGAAGGGAGGAAAAGAAAAGAAAAGAAGGGAGGAAGGAAGCCAGCCTTTGGGGAGGCGGACAGGTCAGGCTTCCTGGCATGTTTAAAAAGCAGTGGGAAGACGAGGGACCAGGCTGTTGTCTAAGGGGGGTGGACAACCCACAGACAGACCATCTCAGAACCTCATAGCTTCCGATTCTGCTCCAGTCATCCAGGAAGCAACAAGCGGGCTCCCAGGGAAGAGGGGCACAGCTGGTGGGCGTGTGGACAGGATGCCTGCAACTGCTTCCAGGAAAATGTACTGCAGGCGGGAGGGATGCAGGAGACAGTGAGAAGGCTCGGGGTGGTCCAGGCAAGCTGAGGCTGGCCAGAGCTGGGGAAGAGCACAGGAATGCCTGGGAGAGTTGGGGTCAGTGAAGCTGGTTAACTCTCAAAACACCCACCCATGTGAAAAGACGCAGGGCTGCTGAGAAATTGAAAAAACAATATTCACCCAGAAATAGACTCTAGAAAAAAGGAAAATAAAAAGAGGCCTACTGTGAATCAATAGCTCCCTGCCTCATGAAATGCACAGGTCAGCAGACTGGGCTTTGATTGGCAGACGGTTATTCATTTAATTGTTCATTTTCTTTTTTTTCTTTTTTTTTGAGATGGAGTCTCACCTCTGTTGCCCACGCTGGAGTACGGTGGTGTGATCTTGGCTCACTGCCACCTCCCTGCCTCCCAGGTTCAAGTGATTCTCGTGCCTCAGACTCTCGAGTAGCTGGGATTACAGGCACCATGTCCGGCTTTTTTTTGTATGTGTAGTAGAGATGGGATTTCACCATGTTGGCCAGGCTGGTCTCCAACTCCTGACCTCAGGTGAACCATCCACCTAGGCCTCCCAAAGTGTTGGGATTACAGGTGTGAGCCATGGTGCCTGGCCTAATTATTCATTTTCAATTAGCCTAATGATTTATTACATTATAACTAGGTTATTTTCTATTCTATTGTATTCTAATATATTTAAATATTCCAATATGTTATAGCCTATTAACAATTCTCATAACTTTATATAATAATTCTAATACAGTCATTCTAATGACTGGGGGGTAATATTCTACTCTTTTTAAATTTATTTTTATAAATTTTTAACTTCAACATACCTTGAAACCAATACTGTTTTAATTATATTCTAACAATTATATGCTGTATTCTAACAATATTATGTTCTAGTAGTATATTGTATTCTAGTAATAGTCTACTCTATCCTATAATCAATACAATTTGGGGCACATGAACCTCACTCTATTTAAAACGATTAGACTACAGGATACAACAATCCTCAGGCAACACTGCCCTCGTGTGGTCAGTGTTATCACTGAAGGAAAACGTGGTGCTTTTCCTCGGTTGGATGCTGATCAATATGCTAAGTGATTTTTACAACCTTTTGAGTTTGCCTATGACATAATGGGCTAGAGTGCACATTGAGAAGTTTAGTTCTATACGATTTATAGGCATGTCTCAGCGAAGAGTAATGGAAAATTCAAAAGACCAACAGGCAGGTAGGTAGGTAGATTATTGATAGTTAGACGAAAGGTAGAGACAGATGGATAGGTAGGTAGGTAGATGATTGATAAATAGATAGATATATAGAAAAGCAGATCGATGAATAGGTAGATAGATGATTGATAGATGGATAGGTAGGTAGGTAAACAGTTACATAGAAAGACAGATGATAAATAGATGGATAGGCAGATAAATAGGAAGCAGATGGATAGATTGGTACATGAATGACAGATAGATGATAGGTAAATACATAGATAACAGGTAGGTAGACAGATAAAAAGATTGTAGAGATAAAGAGATGCAGAGAGAGAGTTGGATATATAAATATATAAATGACAACTTAGATGACAGATAGCGATAAATGGATAAACACATACATACATACATACATAATAGGTAGCAGACCACAGAGACAGACAGGGATAGGTGCGTGGGTGAGTGGATGAATGGATGGATGGATGGATGAAGGGGTGGGTGGGTGGATGGATGGATGGATGAAGGGCTGGGTGGGTGGGTGGATGGATGAAGGGATGAAGGGGTGGGGGTGGGGGAGTGGATGGATGAAGAGGTGGGGAGTGGATGGATGGATGGATGAAGGGGTGGGGGGGTGGATGGATGGATAGATGAAGGGGTGGGTGGGTGGATGGATGAAGGGATGAAGGGGTGGGGGTGGGGAGTGGATGGATGAAGGGGTGGGGAGTGGATGGATGGATGGATGAAGGGGTGGGGGGGTGGATGGATGGATAGACGAAGGGGTAGGTGGGTGGACGGATGGACGATGAATGGGGTTGGGGGGTGGGTAGGTGGATGGATGGATGAAGGGAAGGGGTTTGGGGGGTAGATGGATGGATGAAGGGGTTGGGGGGTGGGGGAGTAGATGGATGAAGGGGTGGGGGGTGGATGGATGAGGGGGTAGGGGAGTGGGTGGGTGGGCGGATTGAAGGGGTGGGTGGATGGGTGGATTGATGAAGGGGTGGGGGCTAGATGGATGAAGGGGTGGGGGGTGGATAGATGAAGGGGTAGGGGGGTGGGGGGTGGATGGATGGATGGATGAAGGGGTGGATGGATGGATGGATGAAGTGGGTGGGTGGATGGATGGATGAAGGGGTGGGTGGATGGATGGATGAAGGTGGTGGATGGATGAAGGGGGTGGGTGGATGGATGAAGGGTGGGTGGATGGATGAAGGGGTGGATGGATGAAGGCATGGGTGGGTGGATGGATGGATGGATGAAGGGGTGGGTGGATGGATGGATGAAGGGGTGGGTGGATGGATGGATTGAAGGGGTGGGTGGATGGATGGATGAAGGGGTGGGTGGATGGATGGATGAAGGGGTGGATGGATGGATGAAGGGGTGGGTGGATGGATGAAGGGGTGGATGGATGGATGAAGGGGTGGATGGATGGATGAAGGGGTGGGGGGTGGGTGGATGGATGGATGAGGGGTGGGTGGATGGATGAAGGGTGGGTGGATGGATGAAGGGGTGGGTGGATGGATGAAGGCATGGGTGGGTGGATGGATGGATGGATGAAGGGGTGGGTGGATGGATGGATGAAGGGGTGGGTGGATGGATGGATGAAGGGGTGGGTGGATGGATGGATGAAGGGGTGGGTGGATGGATGGATGAAGGGGTGGGTGGATGGATGGATGAAGGGGTGGGTGGATGGATGAAGGCATGGGTGGGTGGATGGATGGATGGATGAAGGGGTGGGTGGATGGATGGATGAAGGGGTGGGTGGATGGATGGATGAAGTGGTGGTGGATGGATGGATGAAGGGGTGGGTGGATGGATGGATGAAGGGGTGGATGGAGGATGAAGGGGTGGGTGGATGGATGAAGGGGTGGATGGATGGATGAAGGGGTGGATGGATGGATGAAGGGGTGGGGGGTGGGTGGATGGATGGATGAAGGGGTGGATGGATGGATGAAGGGGGTGGGGGTGGGTGGATGGATGGATGAAGGGGTGGGTGGATGGATGAAGGGGTGGGTGGATGGATGAAGGGGTGGGTGGATGGTGAAGGCATGGGGGGTGGATGGATGGATGGATGAAGGGGTGGGGTGGATGGATGGATGAAGGGGTGGGTGGATGGATGGATGAAGGGGTGGGTGGATGGATGGATGAAGGGGTGGGTGGATGGATGGATGAAGGGGTGGGTGGATGGATGGATGAAGGGGTGGGTGGATGGATGGATGGATGAAGGGGTGGGGGCTAGATGGATGAAGGGGTCGGGGGTGGATAGATGAAGGGGTAGGGGGGGGTGGGGGGTGGGATGGATGGATGAAGGGGTGGATGGATGGATGGATGAAGGGGTGGGTGGATGGATGGATGAAGGGGTGGGTGGATGGATGGATGAAGGGGGGGTGGATGGATGAAGGGGTGGGTGGATGGATGAAGGGGTGGGTGGATGGATGAAGGGGTGGATGGATGAAGGCATGGGTGGGTGGATGGATGGATGGATGAAGGGGTGGGTGGATGGATGGATGAAGGGGTGGGTGGATGGATGGATGAAGGGGTGGGTGGATGGATGGATGAAGGGGTGGGTGGATGGATGGATGAAGGGGTGGGTGGATGGATGGATGAAGGGGGGGTGGATGGATGAAGGCATGGGTGGGTGGGATGGATGGATGGATGAAGGGGTGGGTGGATGGATGGATGAAGGGGTGGGTGGATGGATGGATGAAGGGGTGGGTGGATGGATGGATGAAGGGGTGGGTGGATGGATGGATGAAGGGGTGGGTGGATGGATGGATGAAGGGGTGGGTGGATGGATGGATGAAGGGGTGGGTGGATGGATGGATGAAGGGGTGGGTTGGATGGATGGATGAAGGGGTGGGTGGATGGATGGATGAAGGGGTGGGTGGATGGATGAAGGCATGGGTGGGTGGATGGATGGATGGATGAAGGGGTGGGGGATGGATGGATGAAGGCATGGGTGGGTGGATGGATGGATGGATGAAGGGGTGGGTGGATGGATGGATGAAGGGGTGGGTGGATGGATGATGAAGGGGTGGGTGGATGGATGGATGAAGGGGTGGGTGGAGGATGGATGAAGGGTGGGTGGATGGATGGATGAAGGGGTGGGTGGAGGATGGATGAAGGGGTGGGTGGATGGATGAAGGCATGGGTGGGTGGATGGATGGATGGATGAAGGGTGGGTGGATGGATGGATGAAGGGTGGGTGGATGGATGGATGAAGGGGTGGGTGGATGGATGGATGAAGGGGTGGGTGGATGGATGGATGAAGGGGTGGGGGGGGTAGGTGGGTGGATGGATGGAAAAGTATATAATGATAGATAAATAGACAGATGGGTAGATGGATGGATAATAACAATATACATAGATAGGCAGACAATGAAATACAGGTGTTTGTGGGTTCCACTCTCCTCCTGTGGCATCTCAGGCTCCAGTTTTGTGGTGGAGTTCTTTGGCAATGCTTGTTCAACATCGTTCTGATCCCTAAGCTAGTGTGGGAATTAACGGATTCACTTTCTTCATAAAAGACGGTAGAGATAAGCACATGGGACGATGACCCGTCTGCTCCCCAAACAAAAGTCAGTGACTGCCTGGATTTCCTAAGGTGGATGTTAGAATGTCACATGCTCCACACCCCCAGGAACAAGCGCTGGGTCTGGGTGCTCCCCGCCAGCAGGATCTGGCTTAGACACGCCTTCCCAGCAGGAGAATGCCTCTCTTCCTTCCCTCCTTTGTTTCCAACTGAAAGGGAAAGTTTCCCAGTAAAAACCTCTGGTCTTTACCCCCTGCAGGGAATCAGAGAGATGTGAGCGAGGATCTGGCTTTTGCGACAACAGAAGGCACTCAGAGGATACGCTGGTGTCTGTCTTTGAGACTCAGGGGCAAGCAGAAAAAAGAAGGAAACAGGAAAAGAGAGAATATAGAAGGCAGTGTCGGCTGTGGCAAAGCACGGCAGAGGATCCCCCAACCGGTGTTCTGGGCCCTCGTAGGCTGGGCCTCCTCTCGTCTTCATCCCAGAGAGAAGAGCCTTTCTTGCAGAGCCACACAGTGCAACAGTTCCTCTGCACACACGTAGCTCACTCCTTCCTACAGGTTCCTTTCTGGAAAAGTGCCACGCTCCTGAGTCGTCTGAGGGAATTAACAGACATGCCAGGTACTAACAACGGAACGAGGATGACGCCCACGTCCTGGGTTTCCAAGTGTTGCACGCCGCCTTTGCATCTCTGGTCAAGTCATAGTGGAGCTGTCTCAGGCATATGCTAGACTTGAACACTCAATCATGCTGACATCCCAACAAATGACCGACCTCTCTGTTATGTGGTGGCAGGGAGGATGGCACCTCCCCTGACTTCCAAATGTCACCCAACACAGGGATCACAGGCGTTGGAACCAGGGCAACTCCATCTTGAACAGGGGCCAGGTAAAATGAGGCTGAGACCTACTGGGCTGCATTCTCAGATGGTTAAGGCATGCTAAGTCACAGGACGAGACAGGAGGTCGGCACACAAAGACCCTGCTGATAAAACAGGCTGCTACTAAGCTGGCCAAATCCCTCCAAAATCAAGATGGCGACAACAGTGACCTCTGATTGTTCTCACGGCTCATTATACATTAATTATAATGCATTAGGTACTAAAAGACACTCCAGCCAGCGCCATGACAGTTTACAAATGCCACAACAATGTCAGCACGTCACCCTATAAGCTCTAAAAAGGGGAGGAACTCCTCAGCTACAGGACTTGCCCACCCCTTTCCAGGAAAACTCATGAAAAACCCACCCCCTGTTTAGCACATAGTCAAGAAATATAACCATCAAAATAGCCAACCAGCAGCCCTCGGGGCTGCTCTGCCTAAGGAGTAACTATACTTTTATTCTTTTACTTTCTTAATAAACTTGCTTTCACTTTATGGACTTTACCCGAATTCTTTCTAGCGAGAGATCCAAGAACCCTGTGTTGGGGTCTGGGTCGGCACCCCTTTCCTGTACCACAGGTGTGCAGTTTTAGGAAAGAACATATTCTCACCTTCCTCGCCGGCTGTTCATGCAGAAACCACTCAACTGTATTTGACCGATTTACCTTGACCCAACCTGTGCCCTCCTCAGCTCTGCAGGTTACTTCAGCAAGGGTCTGTGCAGAAGATTCATTTTTTAATTTAATTTCTAAATTCTTTTTTAGACTAATTAAACACAGAAATGATAAGGGGGAAAAGAGTAGAGCAAGGAGTTCAATCTGTAGCTAACTGTAAAAACCAACTAAGATAACTCACTACCTTCAGAGCAGCCCAGAACGTTCATTTTATACTTAAGGAAGAGATGGATATTTCAATATAAAAATCTCAATGGGCATGCATGGGTGGTTCCTTCACAAGTTTGGGTTTTTTTTTTGTTTTTTTTTTTTTTTTTTTGAGATGGAGTCTCGCTCTGTCGCCGGGGCTGGAGTGCAGTGGCGGGTTCTCAGCTCACTGCAAGCTCCACCTCCCGGGTTTATGCCATTCTCCTGCCTCAGCCTCCGAGTAGCTGGGACTACAGGCGCCCGCCACCTCGCCCGGCTAGTTTTTTGTATTTTTTTTTTTTTTTTTAGTAGAGACGGGGTTTCACTGTGTTAGCCAGGATGGTCTCGATCTCCTGACCTCGTGATCCGCCCGTCTCGGCCTCCCAAAGTGCTGGGATTACAGGCTTGAGCCACCGCGCCCGGCCAAGTTTGGGTTTTTTGCCTCTTACTCAAACAAGCTCAACTGCTAATTCACACTGCCAACCTCAGCAGGGCAGCAGACGTGTGTGCAACCACACTGTGTGTTTGAGATACTCACGTACCGTTTTCAAGGTTACAGAAATGCCGAGGGGATGAATGGGTGGGGGAAGCGGGTACTGGCCTGTAAGATGAAGATTCTCTACAGAGACTCTACTCACCCCGACAGCATCTCGAATATCAGGATGCCGAGGGCCCACCAGTCCACAGCCCTGCCGTGGCCCTTGCTCTGAATGACTTCCGGGGCCAGGTACTCGGGTGTTCCACAGAGGGTCCAAGTCCTAGATGGGCGACAGAGACAGACCCCACAAAACTCAGTGGTGCTTGGCTAATGCAGCCACCTTAGAAGCTCTGATTGTTACAATCACTTAGCTGAGTAAAACCACGCTCCCTTACCCTCCTGTGCACACCTTCTACTGTGTAAACACAGTAACACTGTTTTTGCTGATTCCTTTCCATAGTAACATTTCTTAACTGGCTTGGAAACTAAGAATTGGTTTTATCATCCTTGCTACTGTTGCTGGTACTGTTACCAGTTACTCAGAAGCAAAAAAAAAAAAAAAAACCTCAGTTTTTTTGCGTTATTTATACCAGTTTTAGTATAAATCATAAAGAATAAAATTAATTAATTAAAGGGAAAAGAACGAGATCATGTCCTCTGAGCAGCGTGGATGGAGGTAGAGAGGCCATTCTCCTAAGTGGACGCACATGTTCTCACTTATACGTGGGAGCTAAACACTGGGTATACACAGACACGGCGAGGGGCAAAAACAGACACCCGGCCACTGGAAGGTGAAGGACAGGAGGATAAGGATGGAAAATCTACCTGTCACATACGATGCTTATTACGTGGGTGACAAAATAATCGGTACCAAAGTGGCATACAGTTTACCCATGTAACAAACCTGCACATGTACCCCTGAACGTAAAAGTTTCCAAAATAAATAAATAAATAAAATTAAGTAAAAAAGAAAATCCTTTATCCCCCCGCCCCCCCCCAAAAAAAAGTGGCAGTGAAAAAGAATAATTCAAGAACTCACTTAGGCCAGGCATGGTGGTTCACACCTATAATCCCAGCACTTTGAGAAGCCAAGGTGGGCAGATCACTTGAGCCAGGAGTTCAAGACCAGCCTGGCCAACATGGTGAACTCCATCTCTACTAAAAATACAAAACGAGCCAGGCGTGGTGATGTGTGCCTATAGTCCCAGCTACTTGGGAAGCTGAGGCAGGAGAAATGTTTGAACCCAGGAGGCGGAGGTTGCAGTGAGCCGAGAATGTGCCACTGCACTCTACACTCCAGCCTAGGTGACAGAGCAAGACTGTCTCTCAAAAAAGAAAAAAAAAAGGTGCAAGAGCAGAGTCTATACTGTAACTGAGACTGGATGGTTTGCAAAGTTTACGTACGTTCTCTTCGGCTCTTTACACCCCCATCCCCACCCCCCAAAAAATTTTCTTGCCCCCTGGAAACCAGTGTAAAGAGAAAAATACACTTCCTCCCCTGCATGCCATTTTCCTTTAAAAGTGCCTGCTTTATGTTCCAAAAGCAAAGTGGTGGTCTCAAGCAGGAAGCCTGTACTTCTTCCCCTAAGAAAGCTCTGGAATAAAAAATCACTTTCTTTATACCGGACCTCACTCTTGCTAATTGCACTCTGCAAACGGCGAGCGGCTGAACCTGCATTTTGGTTACAGAAGCATCTGCTAAACAAAGTCAGGGAAAGATATCAAGGACGGCAGCAGAAGCTGGAAGACTCATGGGCTGGAAAGGAGCTGAGCATCAGTAATCCCAGAGACGGGGCCGTGTCTGGGCCACACTCCGTTGGCGCTCTACTGCTGGGTAGAATGTCGCTTCGGGCTTCCAGCAATTCAGACCCGTAGCACACCTCCAAGCCACATCCACCCTTCCTGCCAAGTGCTGCCTTGGTATGTGGAGCCTGTCTGTAGACAGGCAGGAAGAACACCTCCGGAGGGAAAAAATATATAGATGCTTTGCAAAAGACCCTTCCCTCCCACCAGTCAAATCAACAAAAGAAGAAACTCTTATTTTGTAAGTTGAATGTAAAGAGAACAAAAAACAAGTTCCACAGAGTCTGGTAATGTCCATGTTTATCCACTCTCAAGTTCTTTGCACAATGTATCAAGCATGTGTAAAGCCTATTTTATACCCAGCACATGTTGCCTGAGTCCGCCCTGTTTGCAGTGATGTGGGCATGTATCTTGGCTTCAGCTCCTCAGCTTCCTGCTTACAGGAACCCACCCAAAATGTTGTTACTGTTATCTCTCCTTCCCTTCCCCACCACACCTCTGTACCCGACCTCTTTCCAGACAACAGACTTTTCCACATTAATCTGTAAGCCCTCGGGATAACAACAAACTGGCTGCCATCCAAATTTCAAATTATGTCAGCTATCCAATAAAAGTACCACAAGGTCAGCCATGGTAGTTTACAACTGCAATCCAAGTACTTTGGAAGGTTGAGGCAGGAGGATTGCCTGAGGCTAGGAGTTTCAGACCAGCTTGGGCAACATAGCAAGACCACTCCTTTACAAAAACAAAAAAAGCCAGGTGTGCTGAAGTGCGCCTGTAGTCTCAGCTAGTCTGGAGGCTGAGATGGGAGAATCACTTGAGCCCAGGGGGTCAAGGCTGCAGGCAGCATGATAGTGCCACTGTACCCCAGCCTGGGCAACAGAGCAAGACACTGTCTCAAAAAAAAAAAAAAAATACTGCAGGATCTAGCAGATGTAAGTCAGGAAACCAGGGAAGAAGACAAGGAGAGAAATTGAGTTCTCTTCCCACGGAAGAATGTGGAAGGGACTTACTCTCTATCTGCAGGTTAGATCTAACTATGGAACAGAGATCACCATGTGGTCCTGTTAAGTGCTTCTCACTCATTAGAATTAAGTCTACAAATGGAAAGCACAATGCACACTATTTTAGAAACATGCTCTCCCCGCCCTGCCCAGCAGCTGAATCAATTCCAAGTACACCCCGGCTGCTTCGACGCACGACACTTCTGTCATTCTGCAAGACGAGTGACTTCCTGGCCTGCTAGTTTTGTATTTCCACCTTGCTAGCCCATCCAAAGTGGCCTGAAAGTAGCTAAAAGCCTAGATCTTAGCTGATATGAAGCCCAGGGAGAGGCCACAGGTCATGCTACAGGCATTAGCTGCAACTTCTCCACTTACCTTTTGAAAGAGGAGGCTCTTTTTGGCTCTGTGTTAGGGTAAGGACACACACCTAAGGCTGTATAAGTTTCCAGGTTCTAACTTGCCTCAGAAGACTTTGGGCCCATTAGAGTCACTCCTTCCTGCAAAAACCCCAATGCCTCACTAGATGTACAAAGAGACATACGCTGCTATGGAGAGATGTTGACTGCGTGAATATGAGATGAGACAGTCTGAGTGTTATGTCAACACCACGGGTCTGGGCAGTGAATTATCCACTTCCCTGTTCCTGTCTCCTTTTGCTCACCTGTCTTTTGGGTAGAAGGAAGGTGACACCTGCTGTTCTGTTTTCTCACTGTTCTTAGTTTCACTATGGCCGGGAGGGGGAGGGAGGAGGCCGCGTTTACGAAGCAGAAACAGAGCTAAGGATAGGATTCTCTGTAAAGTATAGATATCCAATGACTCCTGTGTTCTTTTTTTTTTTTTTTTTTTTTTTGAGACGGAGTCTCGTTCTGTCGCCCGGGCTGGAGTGCAGTGGCCAGATCTCAGCTCACTGCAAGCTCCGCCTCCCGGGTTCCCGCCATTCTCCTGCCTCAGCCTCCCGAGTAGCTGGGACTACAGGCGCCCGCCACCTCGCCCGGCTAGTTTTTTTTTGTATTTTTAATAGAGACGGGGTTTCACCATGTTAGCCAGGATGGTCTCGATCTCCTGACCTCGTGATCCGCCCGTCTCGGCCTCCCAAAGTGCTGGAATTACAGGCTTGAGCCACCGTGCCCGGCCAGTGTTCTTAATGCCCACTCCTTCCGCCACACCTGCACTAGTTGAACTGTGCACCACCCAAAGTCCTAAACCCCAGTATTTGTGAGTGGGACCTCATGTGCAAACAGGATCTTTGTAGCTGCAGTCAAGTTAAGAAGAGATCATCCTGGCTTAGGATGGGGAATAATTGCTTAACAGGTACAGGTTCTCTTTGGGGATGACGAAATGTTCTGGAACTAGAGAGAGGTGATGGTTGCACGACATGGTAAATGCAATAGATGCCACTGAATTGTGCACAGCAAGGTGGTTCAAATGGGCTGGCTACAGTGGCTCATGCCTGTAATCTCAACGCTTTGGGAGGCCAAGGTGGGAGTATCACTTGAGCCTCAGGGTTCCAGACCAGCCTAGGCAACATAGCAAGACCCTATCTGTACAAAAATATTTAAAAATTAGCCAGGCATCGTGGCTCACACCTCTAGTCTCAGGCACTCAGGAGGCTGAGAGAGGAAGATTGCTTCAGCCTAGGAGTTGGAAACTACAGTGAGCCGTGATCGCACCACTGCATGCCAGCTTGGCTGACAGAGAAAGATCCTGTTCTGAAACATAAAAAATGTTAATAAACATGGTTACGATGGTACATTTTAAGCGGATTTTACCACAGTAAAAAGAGAAAAAGAGGTCGGGCACGGTGGTTCATGCCTGTAATCCTAACACTTTGGGAGGCCGAGGCGAGTGGATCACGAGGTCAGGAGTTCAAGACCAGCCTGGCCAAGATGGTGAAACCCCGTCTCTACTAAAAACTACAAAACTTAGCTGGGCACGGTGGCAGGCACCTGTAATCCCAGCTACTCAGGAGGTTGGGGCAGGAGAATCGCTTGAACCTGGGTGGCAGAGGTTGCAGTGAGCCGAGATCACACCACTGCACTCCAGCCTGGGCAACAGAGTGAGACTCTGTCTCAAAAAAAAATAAATAAATAGAGAGAAATGGATGACATCTCCAAGCTGAGTTTCAGTACAGTCCCTCTTACGTCCTAGCAGGTGGCGTCACCAGCCTCACTTTCTGTCTCTCCTCATGGTTTTATGACATGGTGAGCATGTCACTCAGCTAACAGGGACATGGTGGGGCTCAGGAGGAAGGACAGCTGATGAGAGCTTTTACACTTGATTACAGATACAAATGCATTTTTTTCCTTTTTATCAGAAAAGTATGAGCTAGTGTTTTGTCTGAGAGTTTGGTAATGCAGGAAATAGATATTAGCTCAGTACTCATAGTGAAAATACTACATTGCATTTTCCTTCCTTTTTTTTTTTTTTTTTTTTTTTTTTGAGATGGAGTCTTGCTCTGCCGCCCGGGCTGGAGTGCAGTGGCCTGATCTCAGCTCACTGCAAGCTCCGCCTCCCGGATTTACGCCATTCTCCTGCCTCAGCCTCCCGAGTAGCTGGGACTACAGGCGCCCGCCACCTCGCCCGTCTAGTTTTTTTTTTTGTACAGGATCTTGGGTTACAATGAAGAAGCAGGGTGTGGGGTTTTTCATAAAAACGGAAGATTTTGTCATTTTTTTTTTATGGGGACACAATCACAGTTCCTAGAACTGTCTGATGGGAACAAACAGTTGAGAATTTCAGGCCCGTGAAGGGAGAAGGTGCATGTCTGCGAACATGGGACAGCTTCTGACGGCCAGCCCAGGTGCTGGGAGGGGTTTCCTCCATGACAATGGCTCCTAGACACCACTGACCAGCAGGGAGAAGGGTGCCTGTCACCAACCTCGGCACAGTAATACCCACCTCCTAGTATGAACTACAGCAAAATTCAAGGGAAAGTAGCAGCACCGACTGCAAATAGACTCGACGTCTCAGACCCTCCTTGGCTTCCGTCAAATACTCAAAGTCAGAAACTAAGGGAAAACGCCTCAAGTAACTAGAAAGATTTTTCCGGTGTTACAAAATATATATGAAACAATTATGTATTTATAAATGTATATGTTTAAATTTGAACTTATAATCTAAACAGTAAATGTGTAACACATACTAATACATAAATTTAAATTTTAAAAATAAATATATATTTATAAAAGTATATATAAAACTGTGGATAATAATGTATAATTATAGCTACATATAATTTTCTAAATATACTTATATCATAATTTATGAGCATATATATTTGGTAGTCATGTTTATAACTATAAAATTAAATATGTAATATTAAATATAAAATTGTATCCGTTTATTATATATTTAATTGTATTAAATGATTTATTTTTTAAATATATTATTTTAACTAAAAATTACATTATATTGATTTAATATACAATTATAATCTGAATATATTATTAAATTAATATATACATGTTATGTTACATTAGTAATAAAGAGATAAATACATTTAAATATATAAATTTAATGTAGGATATATTATGTGCAATTAAATATTACAATTATATAGTTATTTATAATTATATACATAATTATGATTTTATATGTATAATTTTCCATTGTAAAATACACATAGCATAGAATTTTCCATTTTAAGCATTTTTAATTGTATAGTTCAGTGGTGGGAAGTCCGTCGACCTTGGTGTTCAACCCTCCCCACCATCCACTGCTGGAACTTCTTCATCATTCCAAACAGAAACTCCGTCCTCATTAAACGTCATCTCCCCCTACCTTGCACCTCCCCAGCCCCTGGCACCCACCATTCTATTTTCTGTCCCTATAATTTGAAAGAATCTAGGGCCCTCCTACAAGTAGAATCACACAATATGAGACCTTTTTGGTCTGGCTTATTTCATCCAATATCGTGTTTTCAAGGTTTATCAACATGTAGAATGTGTCAGAATTATACTCCTTTTCATGGCCAATAATATTCCACTGCACAGACAGAGCTCCTGGCCAATTTTAACCAGTTCACCAAGCAAATGGCCTGGCTCAGGGGTGGGCAAATATTTTCTGTAAAGAGCCAGATGGCAAATATTTCAGGCTTTGTGAATCACAGGATCTCTGTTACAAATATCCAACTCTGGTACTCTAGCTCAAAAGCCCCCAAGATGTGACTGTGTTCCAATAAAACTTTATTAACAGACACACAGGGGGCTGGATTTAACCTACGCAAGGCTAATTTTTTTGTTTTTGATGTTTTGTAGAGATGAGGTCTTGCTATGTTACCCAGGCCGGGCTTTTTTTAAAAAAAGTTTTGTCAGATGTGATAATGCCACTGAGGTTCTCTTTTAAAGGGAGTTATCTGTTAGAGATAGGATAAAGTACACCTGCTTTAAAATAACTTAAGAAACAAATGGGCGAAGAGAAAAAAACACAAAGTGGCAAAGCTTTGATAACAATCAAAGCTGGGTGATGGGGCCATAAGGTTTCAACGTGAACTACTCTCTCTACTCGTGTGTGTGTGTGTGTGTGTGTGTGTGTGTGTGTGTGTGTGAAAGGGGTAAGTAGTAATTTTGAAAGACTAGGTTCAATATTACCCCTATAAGGCTAGAAATAAAAATCCAGAGGACAGTAATCAATGTAACATCTGGATTTAAAATGCTACAACAGAAGAACTAGGAAAGAGCTGCTGCGCCTGGCATGGTGGCTCACGGCCACTGTCCTGGCACTTTGGGAGGCCGAGGCGGGAGGACTGCTTGAGGCCAGGAGTTCAAGACTATCCTGGCCAATACAGTGAGACCCTGTCTCAAAAGAAACACAAAAAAACAAAAATGAACAAAAAGCTGTCACAGAGAAATAAAAAAACACCAAAAACAAACAAACAAAAAAGAGCTGTTGCAAAGAAAGAATACCATCTGTTATGGTTTAAAGACAGATGTACAAAGGTCGAACATCTTTAATCCAAATCTGACATCCCAAATGCTCCAAAAGGCAATACTTTTCCAGCACCAACATGAGGCTCACAGCTCAAAGGAAATGCTCACTGGAGCATCCTGGATTTCAGATTTTCAAATTAGAGATGCTCACAGGTAAGTGTAATTCAAATATTCCACAATCTGAAAAAAATCTAAAATCCAAAACAATTCTGGTCTGAAGTATTTCAGGTAAGGGATGCTTGTGTTATGCATTTGAATTATAAAATCAAATTAAACACATCAGTATTTTATTTTGAGCATTTCATAAAACCAGAAATAATTCCAGTTTGCCACCAATCTTTTGGGGGAGCTCTCTAGATAATATAAAGTGTGTGTGCAAAATATTTAAAATACAAACGTAATATTGCTGTTAGAAAACAAGAGCCTGGTGAACGCAAGTCACAAAAGAAAACCATCTGAACATACTGACAACCTAGGAAAGTCAGAAATCAAGTCACCAAGAGCAGTGGTTTAAAATAAGTAGGATAGTCATTCAGTTAACAGGGTTGCTAGGGGAGGGGAGGAGAGGGGAGAGGAGGGAGGAAGGAGGAGGGGGGAGGGGAGGGAGGGGAAGGGGGGACGGAAGGGGAAGGAATGGGAGGGGAAGGGAGAGGAGGGGAGGGGAGGGAAGGGAAGGGGAGGGGAAGGAAGGGGAGGGGAGGGGAGAGGAGGGGAAGGGAGGGAAGGGGAAGGAATGGGAGGGGAGGGGAGGGAGGGGAGGGGAGGGAAGTGGAGGGGAAGGGAAGAGAGGGGAGGGAAGTGGAGGGGAAGGGATGGCAGGGAAGGTGAGGGGAGGGGAGAAGAGGAGGGGAAGGGAAGGAATTGGAGGGAATGGGAGGGGAGGGAGAATAAGGGAGGAAGGAAGGGAGGGAGGGAGGGAGGGAAAAAGGAAGGGAGGGAGGGAGAGGCTGAGTACCGTAGCTCCCGCCTGTAATCCCAAAACTTTGGGAGGCCAAGGTTGGAGGATTGCTTCAGTTTAGGAGTTTAAGACCGGCCCTGGCAACACAGCGAAACCCTGTCTCTACAAAAAATCAAAAAATTAGCCAGGCATGGTGATGCAAGCCTGTAGTCTTAGCTACTTGGGAGGCTGAGAGACAGGAGGAATGCTTGAGCCTGGGAGTTCGAGGCTGTGGTGAGCCATGGTGGCATCACTGCACTCCAGCCTGGGTGACAGAGTGAGACCTTGTCTCAAAAAAGAAACAAAAAACAAAGAAAGAAATTCGTGTCGTGACTAGAATACATTATAACATGCTTAAGTATGTTTTTACTCCATGCTATAAGAGAAAAATGAGAAACATATTTCTTTCTGGGATATGTTCAAAAATGTTATTCAAGACCGGGCATGGTGGCTCACACCTGTAATCCCAATGCTTTGGAAGGTTGAGGCGGGTGGATACGTAAGGCCAGCTGACCAAGACCAGCCTGGGCAACATGGTGAAACCAGGTCTCTACTAAAAATACAAAAATTAGCCAGGCATGGTGGTATAAGCCTGTAATCCCAGCTACCTGGGAGGCTGAAACAGGAGGATCGCTTGAGCCTAGGAGGTCAAGGGTTGCATGAGCCAAGATCCCACCACTGCACTCCAGCCTGGGTGACAGAGTAAGACCTTGTCTTTAAAAAAAAAAAAAAGGTTATTCAAGATGAGGCCTCCCTGTTTAGTTCCATCTATTCTGTAGTGGTCTACGATACAGTGGTGAATTTAAGTTCTATTCAAAAGGCACACGTACTGTTTGAATCCTGAATCAGAGGCAGGGCCATGTATCTGCCCCCATGCACACAACTTCCCTGGGGCCGGGCCAGAAGAGAGATGCTTCCTTACAAAGAGGGTCAAAAAAAGCAAGGAGAAAAAACTACCCACAAAAAAAAAGTTTCCAGAATCTACACTACCCATACAGAGGAAGATGCAGTTCTTTGCAAAAGCAATCTATCAAGATGGTAATGAGGCATTTTCTAAGATTTTCACATGTTCATTAAGTACAATAATCGCTGCATGTTATATACTAAACCATCTTCGTCCATTTAAATAGACATCATGAATTAACTGGACAGTAACATGGTTTGTCAAACTTATAAACAAGTGAATATATGAAATATTTTATCTCTGGTTTGTTTGAATTAGACTTGCAAATGACTTTAAACGAATTTACTCATATACCGTGTGCTGCCAAGAGAGGGCAGCACAGATGCTATAAATTAGTGTTTTAAAACATCCTGTCTTTCCTATTCCAGGTAAAATGCACCTAATTTCCACGTGTCTTACTTTTGGAAATGTAATACAAGAAATACCACAGGGGAAAATCAGATTGAATTTAAAGGCATCCTAAAATCTTCCTAGGCGAGCCCTTTCCTAAAAGCCGCCAGAGGAGAGAGTCATTTAGTGTAAAACTGCCCCACATCAAGTTTCTCAAAAACGCAGATGGTTTTACAATGTTAAGAGTATAATTAGTGTAATTATCACCTTACCCAACCCCACCACATCAAAGAATGTGGAAATATAAGATGTATTTTCTAGGCTTGCCTGACCAAGACAGAAGCCGACAGCCATGTGCAATCCTGGGTATTTGAAATGTAGCTTGTCTACTGAGGAACTGATGTCATTATCTAATTCTACCTTAATTAATTTAATCTAATTGAAAAACCGACACTCAGTGGAGTTACCAACAATCTTTCTGAGGATTTTTCAGCAGTTTGGGCATGTGAATTTACTTTTTATGACTGTTGATTTTATGAATGTAAATTAAACATCCATTGGGAACTAAGCTATGAGGCCGCCGAGGCATAAGAACCTCAAGCCTGTAATCCCAGCACTTTGGGAGGCCGAGATGGGCGGATCACGAGGTCAGGAGATCGAGACCATCCTGGCTAACACAGTGAAACTCCGTCTCTACTAAAAATACAAAAAAAAAAAACTAGCCGGGCGAGGTGGCAGGCGCCTGTAGTCCCAGCTACTCGGGAGGCTGAGGCGGGAGAATGGCGCAAACCCGGGAGGCGGAGTTTGCAGTGAGCTGAGATCCGGCCACTGCACTCCAGTCCGGGCGACAGAGCGAGACTCCGCCTCAAAAAAAAAAAAAAAAAAAAAAAAAAAAAAAAAAAAAAAGAACCATACAATGGACTTCAAGGACTTGGGGAAAGGGTGGGAGGTGGGTGAGAGATAAAAGACTATATCCTGGGGCCGGGTGTGGTGGCTCACGCCTGTAATCCCAACACTTTGGGAGGCCAAGGCAGGCGGATCGCGAGGTCAGGAGATCGAGACCATCCTGGCTAACACGGTGAAACCCCGTCTCTACTAAAAATACAAAAAATTAGCCGGGCATCATGGCGGGCGCCTGTAGTCCCAGCTACTCGGGAGGCTGAGGCAGGAGAATGGCAGGAACCCGTGAGGCAGAGGTTGCAGTGAGCCACGATCATGCCATTGCACTCCAGCCTGGACGACAGAGCCAGATTCCATCTCAAAAAACAAACAAACAGGCCGGGCACGGTGGCTCACGCCTATAATCCCAGCACTTTGGGAGGCCAAGGCAGGCGGATCACAAGGTCAGGAAATCGAGGCCATCCTGGCTAACACGGTGAAACCCCATCTCTACTAAAAAGACAAAAAATTAGCCGGGCGTTGTGGCGGGCGCCTGTAGTCCCAGCTACTCGGGAGGTTGAGGCAGGAGAATGGCGTGAACCCGGGAGGCGGAGCTTGCAGTGAGCAGAGATCGCGCCACTGCACTCCAGCCTGGGCGACAGAGCGGGAATCCGTCTCAAAAACAAACAAACAAACAAAAAAGGATAACTGTTTTCTCCTCAATGGAGTATGTGTGTGTGGAAACATATCTATATATAATTGTTCCAGGCTGAAATGTATCCCTTAAATCTTATATGCTGCAGTCCTAATCCCCAGAACTTCAGAATGTGACTATATGGGAAAGAGTGCCTTTAAAGAGGTCATTAAGGTAAAATGAGGTCACTAGGGTGGGTCCTGATCCGACAGGACTGGTGTCCTCATAGGAAGAGGAGACAAGGATACAGACATGCACAGAGGGACGACCCTGTGAGGACACAGCGAGAAGATGACATCTCCAAGCCAAGGAGAGAGGCCTCAGGAGGAACCAGCCCTGCCCACATCTGGATCTCAGACCTCAGCCTCCATGACAGTGAGAGGAAAAGGTCTATTCTTTAATGCCCAGTGTGTGGTCTTTTGTCATGACAGACTGGTTAAATGAATGCAATCATGGAAAAAAAATACATATACATGTATTATCAACTGAATGTGTGTGCTCCCCCCAAAATTCCTATGTTGAAATCATCATCACCAAAGTGATAGTGTTAGGAGGTGGAGCCTTTGGGAGGTGATGAGGTCATGAAGGTGGAGTCTCATGAATGGGATGAGTGCCCTTACAAAAGGGGCCCCAGAGAGCCCCCTCGCCCCTTCCGCCATGTGAGGACACAGCAAGAAGGCGCTGTCTATGAACCAGGAAGCGGGTTCCTTCCAGGTACAGAATCTGTCGCATCTTGATCTCGGACTTCCAGCCTCCAGAGCTGTGAGCCATGAATGTCTGCTGTTGAGGCTGCCCAGTCTATGAGCGTATGTTAGTGCAGCCCACACTGGCTGAGACAACATGTGATGGTTCGTTTCATGTGCTGATGGGCTGTGGGGTCCCCAGATGTTTGTTCAAACGTTGTTTCGGGGTGTGTCTGTGAGTGCGTTTCCAGAAAAGAAACACATATAATATCATACATATGATATAGGTATACTATATAATATATAATATAGTATAATACATAGTATAGTAATATATAGTATATATAATACATAGTATGTGTAATATATAGTATGTACAATATGTACTATATAGAGTATAGTAATATGTATGATATAGTATGATACAGGAATGTTATATTATATATTATATATAATATATAGTATACCTATATACTATCATAGTCATAGTATACTATATACTATATAGTATAATATATGATACTATCATAGTCATAGTACACTATATAATATATAGTATAATATATACTATACATATATACTATATCATATGTACATAAAACATACTGTATGTTATATAAAATAATATAGTATTAGATATAGTTCTATTTAATATACATATACAGTGGAAATATACATACACATAATAGAAATATAGATACCAGAAAAAAGTAAGTGCGTGTATGTGTGAGCAGGTATGTGTGGAATATGCAATTTGGATTTTTTTGGGTTTTTTTGAGACAGGATCTTGCTCTTTCACCCAGGCTGGAGTGCAGTTGTGTGATCACAGTTCACTGCAGCCTCAACTTCCGGGGCTCAAATGATCTTCCAACATCAGTCTCCCAAGTAGCTGGGACTACAGGGATCCACCACCATAATCAACTTTATATATATATATATATATATATATATATATATTTCTGTACAGACGGGGTCTCACTATGTTGTCCAGACTGGTCTCAAACTCCTGGGCTCAAATGATTCTCCCACCTCAGCGTCACAAAGTGCTGGGATTACAGGTGTGAGCCACGGCACCTGGCATTTAATTTTAAGAGATATTGTATCCTATTTGGTGCAGATCTATTTTATAGTCAGCGCAATTCAAACTTGGATATGACTTATTTCCTCATCATTTCGGGTCAACAGTGGAAATGTGGTGTTCCGATTTCCTCCACGGTGCGGTTGAGGGAGAGTGACTTCCTGCCCACCGGCTCTTGGCCAGCAATCGCAGCCCACCTAAAATGAGCTGCAGCTCAACCTGGCTCTCTCATCCCTGGCTGCAAGTGTCTCCCACACATGAGAGTTAAACTCTGGTTCCCAGTCTTCCCCTGCCTGACCTGCCACAACTACCACAATCTTTGTCATTGCCAAGCAGCATAGATCCCGTCTGAGTTCACGTTCCTCTTACCTGTCTACCAGCTTCTTGGCGAACCCAAAGTCCGTGAGCTTGATGTGGCCATCCCTATCCAGCAGGATGTTCTCTGGCTTCAAGTCTCTGTAGACGATCTCCTTGGAGTGCAGGTACTCGATGGCACAGATGATCTCCGCAGAGTAGAAGAGCCCCGTGGTGCTGGAGAAGCGCCCCCGGTTTCGCAGGTAGCTGAAGAGCTCCCCACCCGGCACGTACTCCATGAGCATGTAGAGGAAGCGCTCGTCATGCCACGTCCAGAACCTGCGGGGACAGCACACGCTCAGGGCCCTGCCAGGGCAAGGTAGGGGGTACGTCGTCAGCTAGGTGTCAGCACATGCTTAGGGCCCCGCCAGGGCAGGGCGGGGATACGATGTCAGCTAGGTGTTGGGGTACAGATGCAGCTAGATGTTGGGGCCTAGACGCAGCTAGATGCCAAAATGTATGTACAGACAGATGGCAATAGCCGGGGACAGATGTCGGGACATGGAGCACACAGATATCAGCACATGGGTAAAGACGGATGCTAACATATGGGTACAGATAGGTGTTCAAATGCACATACACACAGACGTTACGATGTGCTTCGAGACAGATGTTAGGATATGGTGTACATCGGGGCTGATATTTGGGTGCAAACAGTGTTACCATATGGTATTAAATATGGATATAGATATATGTTAGCATATAGGTGTAGAAATATAATAATATGTAGTTATAGATAGATGTTAGGATATGGATGTACATAGATATTACAACATGGATATAGAGAAATCTTGGAATACAGGTGTAGACAGATGTTAATATGTAGGTACAGATGTTAGGATATGGGTGTAGGCAGACGTTAGAATATGAATAGAGATCAATGTTACAGTATAGGTGAAGACAGATGGTATCTATACGTATAGATGTTACGGTATGGGTGTAGATGGATGTTAGGATACGGGTGTAGACAGAGGTTCATATATGGACATAGATGTTGGAAGATGGGTGTAGAGAGATGTTAACATATAGGAAGAGACAGATGTTATAATATGGGTGTAGGTGGATGCTAGGATATGGGTGTAGACAGATGTTAATATACACATAAAGACCGATGTTAGACTGTGAACGTCGATAGATATTAACAGAGATATAGAGAGAGATTAGGATATGGGTGGAGGTGGATGTAGATGGTGTTGCTTTGTGGGTGTAGACAGATTAGGATATGGGTGGAGGTAGATGTTAATATGTAGGTGTAGATAGATGCTAATATATGTGATAGATGCTAAGGTGTGCGTACAGACAGATGTTAGGATCTGCGTGTGTGTAGATGTGACTCTGGGTATAGACAGGTGCTAAGGTCTGCATATAGAAAGGTGTGATCCATCAGTACAGGTAGATGCTAAGACGTGTGTAGATGTTAAGAGGTGTATAATCAGATATTGGGAGAAGCATATAGATGGATATTAAAGGACAAGTTCCATAGATGTTACATAGATGTTGTCTTACTCCATTCTGGCTGCTATCACAAAAATACCATATACTGGCCGGGCGCGGTGGCTCAAGCCTGTAATCCCAGCACTTTGGGAGGCCGAGACGGGCGGATCACGAGGTCAGGAGATCGAGACCATCCTGGCTAACACGGTGAAACCCCGTCTCTACTAAAAATACAAAAACTAGCCGGGCGAAGTGGCGGGCGCCTGTAGTCCCAGCTACTTGGGAGGCTGAGGCAGGAGAATGGCGTAAACTCGGGAGGCGGAGCTTGCAGTGAGCTGAGATCTGGCCACTGCACTCCAGTCCGGGCGACAGAGCGAGACTCCGCCTCAAAAAAAAAAAAAAAAAAAAAAAAAAAAAAAAAAAAAAAAAAATACCATATACTAAGGGACCTTACAAATAAGAACAATGCATTCCCCTCAGTTCTGAAGGCTGGACGTCCGAGGTCAGGGCGCCTGCTGATGAACTGCGTGGCAAGGGCTCATTCCTGAGGGAAGGGCCCTTCTTGCTGTGACCTCCCATGGACCCAGAGGAAAAAGGGGAAACAGGCTCCCTCGGGCCCCTTCACCGAGGGCACTGGACCCATTCAGTGGCTTCACCCTCACGATCTAATTGCTTCCCCCAGCGCTCCACCTTTTAATTCCATAGCTCTGAGGGTTACTGTCTCAATATATGAATTTGGAAGGGATGCATTCAGACAACAGCAGATGTTAAGATATGTGTATCCTGGGACATGGGTAAAGTTCTCACTGTCTTGGGATGAATGAAGAGTAAATATCACGGTCTCATAATAAACCAGCCAACAGTGTGCTATGGGCTGAACTGTATCCTCCCAATATCCACATGTTGAAGTCCAAATTCTCAGGACCTCAGAATGTGACTGTATTTGGAGACAGGGCATGTAAACAGGTGATTACGGTAAAATGTGGTCACTAGAATGGGCCCAATTTCAACAGGACTGGAGTCCAAAGAAGAGGAGATGAGGACACAGACACGCACAGAGTGACAACCACGTGAGGACACAGAGAGAAGATGGCGTCTAGAAGCGCATGAGAGAGGGCTCAGGAGGCACCGGCCCTGTTAACACGTTCTTCTCAAAATTCTAGCCTCAAGAATTATAAAACAACAAATCAGTGTTTAATCTACCCCGTCTATGCTACTTTGTTATGGCAGCGCTAACTAACTACAACACACACATCTTCAGAGATCACACCTGATTCAGTAACCTGGAACTATCATTAAGCCTGAGAATTAACAACAAACTAGCAGACTGCATCCCAAACCTGCTGGGAAAAAGTAGCCCTTTTAAAAAGCCCCAAATGAAGTATTTCGAAGCACTTGCTTGTGGGAGCTTGCCTGAGGTTCTTCTCCTTACAAAGGGGTTGATTAACGGAAGAAAATGCGGCAATGAGAGACTGAGGAAGGTGGCGGTAGGGATGAAAGAAGGAACAGATATACTGAGGTGCATCTGTGCATTCAACATCTCAGCACAAACATAAATACAGTTTGGAGAGACATGCACTGATAATGAAAGAACGCTTTCACCTAAAGATGGGGGGGATGGGGAATGAAGCAAGATTTGGAACTAAGGGCTTTGGGATTTTTGTTTGTTTGTTTTTGAGACAGAGTTTTGCTCTTGCTGCCCAGGCTGGAGTGCAATGGCGCAATCTCCGCTCACTGAAACCTCCGCCTCCTGTGTGCAAGCAATTCTCCTGCCTCAGCCTCCCAAGTAGTTGGGATTACAGGCGCCTGCCACCACGCCCAGCTAATTTTTGTATTTTTAGTAGAGACGGGGTTTCACCACGTTGGCCAGGCTGGTCTCGAACTCCTGACCTCAGGTGATCCACCCACCTCGGCTTCCAAAAGTGCTGGGATTATAGGTGTGAGCCACCCTGCCCGGTCTTGTTTGTTTTTGTCTGCCCGGCTGGAGTGCAGTGGTGCAGTCATGGCTCATGCAGCCTCAACTTCCCAGGCTCAAGCAATCCTCCCACCTCAACCTCCCAAGCAGCTAGGACTACAGGTGCATGCCACCACGCCTGGCTAATTTTTATTACTATTATTTGCAGAGACGGGGTCTCACGGTGTTGCCCAGGCTCGTCTTGAACTCCAGGGCTCAAGCAATCCTCCTGCCTCGTCCTCCCAAAGTGCTGGGATTACAAACGTGAGCCACTGTACCTGACCTGGGTTTTGTTTTTGGAGAGGACTCAGGAGACACCAGCATGCCCGTGTTTCCATGAGCACATGAGCCTTCACCAGTAGAAGGCACCCAGTAGAATCAGGAGCACAAAGGTCCTCAACCATAACCAGGACCGTGCCAGTTATGTCTCATCTGATCATGATGCTACCACAGATGCTCCCCTGCAAGCTCATTCTAATGAGCTGCACCCGCTGGTGTACAAAGAAAACAAAATGATGCTCAGGAAACCTTCCCTGAGGACAGGGAAGGATGCTCAGGGTCGACCAGATGGTCTTGTCTGCTAGTACGGGCGATTCCACCAAAACAATGTAGAATGAAGGCAAGGACATGTGAGACAGCTTGCAATGACACAGAGATTAATGCTAAGAAAAGTCATAGGCTGGGCACAGAGGCTCAATGCCTGTCATCCCAGCACTTTGGGAAGCCGAGGCAGGAGGATCACTTGAGGCCAGGTGTTCGAAAGCAGCATGAGCAACACAGCAAGATCCCTACAATAAAAGAATCAGTCAGGCATGGTGGCATCCAAGCAATTCAGGAGGCTGAGGTGGGAGGATCCCTTGAGCCCAGGAATTAGAGGCTGCAGTGAGCTATGATCACACCACTGCACTCCAACCTGGGTGACAGAGCGAGACCCCATTTCTAAAAGGAAAAAAAAATAGACAACATGCTACTGTGAGTTTTAAACGAACATTTATTTGACTAATCACAATGTTTTTATGTATTAGCAAAAATATAGGCCTCTTATAAAAAAGGCTCTTACCTAATGTACTTTTAAATTTGCAGATTCTGCAACGATGCTGGAGTTGGGGGACTAATGACGTTGGAGTGTGGAGGACCCACAAATACAGGTTGTAGGAATGACTTCCTCTCTCCATCTTGCTGCTGGATTCCTGCCCCTTAGCAGCTGGGTAGCTGAAGGGAGCTCAGGAAGCCAGGATTTGAAATTTCTTTTTTCTTTTTCCTCAGTTACTGAAGGCTGTGCACCTGTGGCCCACCTCTCCATTCACTTCCTACAGCTCAGCAAGTTCAAAATGGTCTTGAGGCATAAAGGGAAGCAGGGAGAGTACATGAGGAGGGAGAAGTATTGTGATGGAGCGGTTTTTTGTTGTTGTTGTTGTTGTTTTTGAGACAGAGTCTTGCTCTGTCGCCCAGGGTTGGAGTGCAATAGCACAATCTTGGCTCACTGCAACCTCCGTCTCCGGGTTCAAGAGATTCTCCTGCCTCAGCCTCCCGAGTAGCTGGGATTACAGGCGCATGCCATCGTGACTGGCTAATTTTGGTATGTAGTGGCTATTTTCTAGAGCAATCTGTTGGAGTTGTAAAAGACCTGCCACATACCCACATTCTTTCCATCTTATCGCTGACATCTCGAGTCATTTTCTCCTAGCTAAATGCCCTATTTTTCTGCTTTGCACCACTGTTGGGCAAGAGTGTTCCTCTCAGTAATATTTCATGATTAAGTGCACGGTATCTCAAATGCATGACAGTCAAACTGTACTTTTGTGGGTGAGCTTAGAAGACAACCACGATTTCACTGTTCTGGTGGGGAAATATTTTCCAAGGTCCAAATACTATGGTACTAGTGAACTTTTATAATAAACTTGGGTGTCAGCTGGTGACTTTCTAAATTTCTTCAGGGCACAAGGTGGAAGGAAAATGTAGCTACAACTGACCAGCCAAGGTGTGATACTGAAGATCTGGGGGTAACACTGAGCTCTTGAAAATACCATAAATGGTCAAAGCAATAGCAAGACCACTGTCTACAACTGTTAATTTGGTTGAAGAGAATATATATGGCTCTATTTCCCTATGGCTCAAGTATGCAAGAAAAAGATGGATGCATGCCTACACACACACACACACACACACACACACACAAAACACTCTCTCTCTCCCTCTCTCTCCCGTCAATTAGCTTGCAACACATTCTTTGGATATATCCTGTATCCTCCCCCATCCAACCCACTCTGGGATAATAATCTGCACAGATCCTCTTAAGAACAATGCATCACCTTGTCACAATGCAGCAGCAGGTCACCCTTTAGGAGCATCAGAGATAATTAACCATAGTGAGAGATGAGAAGGATTTGGGTAGATTAGAAGCGAGGAATGAAAGAACTTGCAGGATTAAGCAGGCATGTAGAATACGCAAGCCCTGACAATACAAAGATCTCAGGTTTGGTCACCTGGCTTGCAGGGGAAGTTGCAATTTCAACCATGGGTAGGATGATCTGTAGAGGAAGAGAGTTAGGGCTTTGTATCAAATGAGAAGAGGAGGGAAGGGAAGAAGAGAGGAAGGGAGGGAAGAAGAGGTGGGGAGAGGAGGAGGGAAAGCAGGGGAGAAAAAGTTACTGCATGAGTGGGGAAAACTACTGAGATGTGTAAGGTTGTATGAAAATATATTTGTTCCACAAGTGTCTCGGTAAAATCAACATCAACAAACTACAAGATTTAACAAAGTCATCTAATCAGTATATATGCAGCGGACACACCATTTTTACCTATACACTAATGCGGGACCACCCTTCAGCAGCCTTAAGAAGTAACAGTTTATAAAGAGAGGTAGCAAGTAAGAACACATTCCTATAAGAAAAAAAACATCCAGAAAACTGGGGTTCCCTGGCCCTTCCCCAAATCAGTAAGATTAAGTAAATATTATAAGAAAAAAAAAAGTTCTCTGAGACATCCTTCCTTCAAATCTTCCTTCAAATCAGTAAGACTTTGCAGACAAGTGTGGTGGCTGACACCTGGAGTCCCAGCACTTTGGGAGGCTGAGGCAGGAGGATCACTTGAGACCAAGAGTTTGAGACTAGCCTGGGCAACATAGGGAGACTCTGTCTCTGGAAAAAAATAAAAAGATAAGGCAGGTGTGGTTTGTGCACACCTGTAGTCCCAGGTACTTAAGAGGCTGAGGTGGGAGGACAGCCTGAGCCCAGGAGTTGAAGGCTGCAGTGAGCTATGACTGAACCTCTGCACTCCAGCCTCAGTGACAGAGCAAGTACCCTATCTGGAAAAAAAAAAAAAAAAAAAAAAAAAAGACTTTGCTTACATGGACAGAATTTGTACAGAGCTGGGTAGCACTAAAGATAAGGGACAAAAATGTTGAAAGAGATACTGCCTTTACTATCTCCAAAAAACATTTACAAAACTTAAGTCATCATGTGCAGGGACTGTGGAATGGGACAGAGTTTAGTGACCACAGGTGATTTCAAATCTGAGTTTAGAAAATTAGAAACCGATGCATCAGTTCAGTGATTCCAGTTAACTGTGGGACTCTGCCCCTGACATCAAGTCTATAAAAGTTCAAAAGCAATAGAAGATAAGAGGGTTCATCACAACGGATACGAGAAGCATGTTCAAAATCTAACTCTTACTGTATGTACTAGCCTCAGGAATCAACGAATTCGTCAATACATTAATCAGCAACTCAACAGCCACATTCTTTACTAGTTTCCAGATGTTTTGGACAAGGGCCCCTTATGTGCCAAGCAATGTCCTCAGTACATAATGTCCTCAGGAAGGGCAGATCTTGTGACTGTCATGAGCTTTGCAGGCTTGATGGGGAACAGACATTACATAGTAAATTTGGAAGGATGGCTGGAGGGGGTCTTGCAAGACCAGGTAGAAGGTGGGGACAGGGAGGCAGGGGGCATCTCTGTCCCCACAGCTGAAGGCCAAAGGAAGACTGGGGAGCGACATAAAAGAAAGCTGGAGGCCAGGTGCAGTGGCTCACATCTGTAATTCCGGCACTTTGGGGGGCCAACGTGGCAGATCACTTGAGCCCAGGAGCTCAAGACCAGCCTAGGCAACAAAGCAAGATCACGTCTCTACAAAAAAATTAAAAATTAGGGCCAGGTGTGGTGGCTCATGCCTGTAATCCCAGCACTTTGGGAGGCCAAGGTAGGTGGATCACGAGGTCAGGAGATCGAGACCATCCTGGCTAACACGGTGAAACTCTGTCTCTAGTAAAAATACAAAGTATTAGCCGGGTGTGGTGGCGGGCGCCTGTAGTCCCAGCTACTTGGGAGGCTGAGGCAGGAGAATGGCGTGAACCTGGGAGGCAGAGCTTGCAGTGAGCCGAGATCACACCACTACACTCCAGCCTGGGGGACAGAGCAAAACTCTGCCTCAAAAAAAAAAAAATTAAAAGTTAGGTGGTCATGGTGATGTGCACCTATACTCCTATCTACTTGAGAGACAGAGGTAGCAGAATCACTTGTGCCCAGGAGTTCGAGATCAGCCTGGGCAACATAGCAAGACCTCCAAAATTTAAAAATTAGCCAGGCTTGGTGGTGCAGGCCTATAGTCCCAGCTACCTGGGAGGCTGAGGTGGGAGGATAACTTGGGCCCAGGAGAATGAGGCTGCAGTGAACTATGATGGCACCACTGCACTCCATCCTGGGCAACACAGAAAGCCCTGTCTTTAAAAAAAAAAAAAAAAATGCTAGAGATAGGGTCTCATTAAGATGCCCAGGTTGGTCTCAAACTCCTGGCCTCAAGCAATCCTCTCACCTCAGCCTCTGACAGTGGTGAGATTACAGGCTTGAGCCACTGCGCCCTGCCTATTTTCATGTCAGAAAGGTCTGGGCTGATACGGGAGGAAGGAGTGAGTCCAGCGGAGATCGGAGATCAATGGAGAGCAGGGGAGGGCATCTAGATACGCTATGGTGGCTTCTGTGAAGACGGCATTGACGTGGATGGGCTCTGGAGATGGGTTTTAGAATCGGAAAGGGGCAAGGCGTGGTGGTGTGCACCTGTAATCCTAGCTACTCAGGAGGCTGAGGCAGCAGAATCGTTTGAAACTACGAGTTTGAGACCAGCCTGAGCAACACAGTGAGATCCTGTCCCTACAAAAAAAAAAATTTAATTAGCTGGACATAGTGGTACGCACGTGTGGTCCCAGCTACTTGGGAGGCTGAGGTGGGAGGATCTCTTGAGCCCAGAAGGTCAAGGATGCAGTGAGCCATGACTGCACCACTGCACTCCAGCCTGGATGAGAGAGCAAGACCACATCTCTTTAAAAAAAAAAAAAAAATTAAAAGGGCAGGACTCAGGATTACAGTGAATGCAGTCAAAGAAAAGGCAGAAAAAATGGCTCCTAGGGGAGCCCCAAGAGCTGGAAGGGCCGCTTACAAAATGGGGAAGTGCAAATGAGGAACTGACTAGGGCTGAGGGGCAAGGAGGAAGAGCAGGAACTCATTTTTGGTGAGAGGCATCTGAGCAGAAGGCTCAGAGAGTGGTGAAGTGGGCACACACGTGTAGCTTGGCAGGCTGAAGGCATGGGTTGGCAGCAGCGCTTGGGAATCTGGAGACCAGCAAGACAGTGAACGCAAATACAGAGCAAGAGGAATGAGAGGGCAGAGGGGCTCCTGTTTCCCACTGCGGGGTCCAAGGAAACGTCACCAGGAAGTGCATGTCCACAGGCACACAGCCTTGCTCCTAGGGTCACATCCACCCTCCCATCCTCTGCAACTCTGCCTTGCACAGCTGAGCTCCTCTCGAGGAGAAAGTGAGGTCACCTCCCCTGCTGCATGCACTGGAAGACCTCCTCCGCACCAGCAGCACATCCACGGCCCCTTTCCTCCACTTCCACACCATCTGTTGTTTTCTTACTGTTCTGTTTTTTTCCTGGCTAGGGTCTCACTCTGTTGCTGCACAGGATGGAGTGCAGCAGTGCAATCATAGGTCACTGCAGCCTTCAACTCCTGAGCTCCAGCAATTCTCCCACCTCAGCCTCCTGAAGACCTGTGACTACAGGCATGTAACACCATCCCCCGCTATTTCTTTGAGCTTTTTGTAGAGACAGTGTCTCACTACATTGCCCAGGCTGGTCTAAAACTCCTGGGCTCAAGCGATCCTCCTGCCTGGGTCTCTCAAAGTGCTGGGATTATAGGCGTGGGCCACCATGCCTGGATTTTTTTGAGTTTTTATAACCGCCATTCCAATAGATGACTGGATAAAGAAAATTTAGTATATAAAAGCCACAGAAAATGTAGTATATCAACACCGCCATCAAAAATAATATCATGTCTTTTGCAACGACAGGGATGGAACTGGAAACCACTATCCTAAGTAAAATAACTGAGACACAAAGTCAAATACCGCATAGTCTCGCTCAAAGGTGGGAACTCAACAGTGGGTTCACATGGACATAGAAATGGAAATAACAGATATGGGGACTCCCAAAAGGGAAACGTTGGGAAGCGGTTGAGGGCCGAGAAATTACCTATCGGGTACAATGTTCGTTATTTGGGTAAAGGGTACACTAGAAGCCCAAAGCTCACCATGACACGATACACGCATGTACCAAACGTCCACGTGTGTCCCTGAATGTCTACAAATCAACAACAATAATAACACTACAACTTCTCTTCCTCAAAACACCCCAGAAGGATCTCCAAGAAAACAAGAGACAAAAGTGATGCATACTCTAGTGGCATGAGGCCAAAATTGCGTGGGGCACGAGTGCGTGTGTGCGTGCATGCATATATGTGTGTGTGCGTGTGCACATGTGTGTGTGCGTGTGTGTGTATGAGGGGGCTTTTTTAACACAAAGAAAAGTACAGAAGGATCCACACCAGGCTGTCAAATAGTTACCTGGCAATGAGGGAGGGTGAGTGCAAGAAAGGAAAATGAGGCAAGCCTCAAAAACAATCTATAACTAAAAACACTGCGCAGGCGCCCTGCATCAGTGGGAAAGGCATCTCATTATAACACTAAAAATGTATTTGAGGGGCTGGGGTGGTGGCTCACGCCTGTAATCTCAGCACTTTGGGAGGCCCAGGCGGGTAGATCACCTGAGGTCAGAAATTCCAGATCAGCCCGGTCAACTAGGCGAAAACCTGTATTTACTAAAAATACAAAATTAGCTGGGGGTGGTGGTGCATGCCTGTAATCGCAGCTACTTAGGAGGCTGAGGTGGGAGAATCGCTTGAATCCAGGAGGCAGAGATTGCAGTGACCCAAGATTGCACCGCTGCACTCCATCCTGGGTGACAGAGGGAGACTCCATCTCAAAAAACAACAAAATTAAAACAATGTATCCAAGCAGCTGAAAGCAGGCAATGGAACAGATACTTGCAGAATCCTGTTCAGAGCAGCATTATTCACTACAGCCAAGAGGTGGAAGGCACCCCAGTGTCCATGGATGAATGAACGGATAAACAAAACATGTTGTATCCTCTACACAATGGGATACTACCCAGGCTTAGAAAGCAGGGAAATTCCTTTCTACAGGATGGGGGAATCTGAAGGACATTACAGTAACTGAAAGAAGGCAGCCACAAAAGGACAAACGCTGTAGGATTCTGCCTGTATAAGGTTCCTAGAATCACCAAATTCATAGAGCAGAGAGTACAAGGGAGGTTGCCGGGGCGGGGCTGGAGGGAGGGGCAATAGGGCGTGTTTCATGAGGACAGAGTTTCAGTTGGGGAAGATGAAAAGGAGTTCTGGAGATGGTTGGGGATTGGGGGGCAGTTGCATAGAAACATGAATGTGCTCCATGCCACTAAACCGTGCTTTTTTTTTTTTTTGAGACGGAGTCTTACTCCGTTGCCCAGGATAAAGTGCAGCGACACAATCTCAGCTCACTACAACCTCTGCCTTCCTGCTTCAGCCTCCCGAGTAGTGAACTGTACACTTTTTTTTTTCTTTTTCCTGAGATGGAGTCTCGCTCTGTCGCCTAGGCTGGAGTGCAGTGGTACGATCTCAGCTCACTGCAAGCTCCACTTCCCGGGTTCACACCATTCTCCTGCCTCAGCCTCCCAAGTAGCTGGGACTATAGGTGTCCGCCACCATGCCTGGCTAATTTTTGGTATTTTTAGTAGATGGGGTTTCACCATGTTAGCCAGGATGGTCTCGATCTCCTGACCTCGTGATGTGCCCACCTCAGCCTCCCAAAGTGCTGGGATTACAGGTGTGAGCCACTGTGCTGGCCGTGAACTGCACATTTCAAAAATGCTTAAAATGAGGCCGGGCATGGACGCTCATGCCTGTAATCTCAGCACTTTGAGAGGCCAAGGCAGGAGGACAGAGTGAGGTCAGGAGTTTGAGAACAGCCTGGGCAACAAAGCAAGATCACATCTTTGCCAAAAATTAAAAAATTAACTGGGCATGGTGGCATGTGCCTGTAGTCCCAGTTTTACTTGGGAGCCTGAGGGAGGAGGACTGCTTGAGCCTGGCAGTTGGAGACCAGCCTGTGCAACACAGCAAGACCCTGTCTCTACCAAAAATTTAAAAATTAGCCAGGCATGGTAGTGCACACCATAGTCCCATAGTCCCAGTTACTTGGGAGGCTGAGGCAGGAGGATCACCTGAGCCCAGGAGGTTGAGGCTGCAGTGGGCCACGATTGCACCAGTGCACTGTGGCCTGGGCAACAGAGCAAGAACTCATTTCTTTAAAAAAAAAAAAAAAAAAAAAAAAGTTAGTTAAAACAGTAAAATGTTATGTGATATATGTTAGCAAAATAAAAAAAACAAATTTAAAGAATGTTTTCCAGCATAGAGCTCAATCTATGCATCTATGAATGGGGGGAAAAGTCAACATAAAGAAAGGGTCAATGTCATCGACAACGACTGAGACAAGGGAGGTTTCCCAGTCCCCTCCCCGCCTCTCCAGTGACCTCGGCTGAGCTGCTCTCTGTCCTCATCTTTAGCTGACAGCAGCACTTTCCATCTGCAAAGCTGATCTGCTGTCTTTTATTTGCAGGGTCTGTGGGGACGGCTTCTCCTCTAAGGGATTTTTTCGCTTCTGCTTTTGTTTTTATGAACAGGCAAATCAGCCTCACTAATTTGGAGACGCCTGATACAGAAGTTGGTCCTCCTCTCTCCAGAGGCTGCCATAAAGCGGGGCTTTTGTTGTGAGAAGAAGAAAATGAACCATCATCATCCCATCTCCTCCAACATCTCTCTATGCTACGCGAGGCTCCGGAACGGTTCTGCTTTCCGACCTGGCTCCACTGCAACTAGCCCTTAAACAAGGTGACCTAGCAGCCCTAGGTGGCTCCATCCACCTGTGGCTTCCTCCCTCCAAGGACCCTGCCCAGGCGCTCCTCTGAGAAAGCTGCCTGCAGATGTTTTGCCCTCCAAGTTTCCCAAATTGGAATACACTCTCCCTCCTTGGATTTCCTCAATGTCCAGCAGCCCAAATGCACAGCTGAGCCAGAGCCAGTCCTTCCTCACATCCCAGTCCCCATGGCAGTCTCCTACACATCTGAGCTCACTGCATTCCTGTGTCCACCTCCTGGCTGAACCCAGATTTGAATTGCTCCCCCATGTCCCTCCTGCCCCCGTAGTGACCCATGGCTTCCATGTCACTCCCTGTCTGGAATGGTTTTCCACCACCTACTCCTTTCAGTCAATCAACCCCTACTCCTCCTGCAAAATTCTCCTTAGGTGTCCATTTCATCTCCAGCCCCTACCTCTTGCCCTCCAGAGCTGGTGAGGCCCCTTTTCCACATATCGCTGGGACTCTTCTCAGCCTACGCAGTTCTCCTTAGACCAAGGCACCGGAAGACACGGCATCAAACAGAAAACTCTATTCAGAAGACGCTACAATTGCATTCTCTTGCAAGAATTTAAACCTCCCTTTTCATACATAGAAAAAGGGAATGAAGGTAAGAAACAATAAAAAAGAAAAACATAGATAATAAAATAAGCCTCCCTTTTTGAAGCGTCTGCTTTGCCCCAAATACTAAACATGCAATGTATCATTTTTTGGCCAAAGAAGAGGAAGAGAAGATCCAGGAGCTGCCTGCCTTCACTCTGGTCTCTATGCTTTGCAGGCAGTGATGACAGAGCAAGTCAAGAAGCGCTATTTCTAGATTTTTGCTTTTAAAATTCAAATAGAGAGAAAAAAATAAATAAATAAAAGGAGAGAACATGGTGTTCTTTCTTTCTGAACTCTCAGGAAAACAAAGGAACGATTTTACTCCTACCCCCAACAAGTACCAGTGACGATGGGGACCACACTCAAGTTTGCAGACTTTAAAAAAAGATGTTTCCAAGAGATGCATCCATCCTCCCTGAAGAAGAGGTTCTGGCATGAACTCCTCTCCATGGAGAAACGAGCGGTCATCCAGGAACTAGAAGGATGTGGCCCGGAGTAGAGAGACCTCTTGCCTTCCAAGTTCTGTAAAATAAAGCTGGCTAAGCCCTGCAACCACAGACCAAACTCACTGGCTTGGCTCAGCTGCTGTGCCATAGATAATACGGCACTGGAACCACAGTTTGGCCCATAAGCCAATCAATCATGACAGAAGAGTGGGGCTACAGGCTCAGGGGCTGGGGCAGAAAAGGGAGAAAGGGACTCCACTCGCACAGGTAGTTATCTGTCTGTGCATCTGCTACAGTGGGTGTCAACGGGACTGATTCTGCTCCCGACAATAAACACAGGACAATGTCTGGAGACTTCTTTGGCTGTCACACTGGAGTGGGGGTGCTAGAGGCATCTGGTGAGTGGAGCCCAGAGACACTGCTCAGCACCCTACAGTGCACAGGATGGTCCCACCACAGAGAATCCTCCAGCCCCAAATGTCAGCAGTGCTGAGGTTGAGAAACTCTACTAATACGTTCCATCATCAATCTATCAATCAATTACCTATC
Source organism: Rhinopithecus roxellana (assembly GCF_007565055.1). Lineage (NCBI taxonomy): Eukaryota > Metazoa > Chordata > Mammalia > Primates > Cercopithecidae > Rhinopithecus > Rhinopithecus roxellana. Next base: position 207,424 of record NW_022142251.1, on the reverse strand, counting down.
TATCTCAATTATCTATCAACTATCTACCATGTATAGCCACCAGCTATCTATCAATCAGCTATCATCTACAGCTATCATCTATCAATCACCTATCTCAATATCTATCAATCACCTATCATCTATAGCTATCATCTACCTCAATATCTGTCATCTATCAAATATCTGTCTCAATATTGATCTCTATCCATCCATCCATCCATTCATCCATCCATCCATCCATCCATCTATCAACGATCTGTCACAGTGGTTCACAACCGGGGATAACTTTTTGTCCCCCCATAGGGGAAACTTAGCAGTATCTAGGGACATCTTTAGATACTCATCACAGATGGGATGGGTGCTCTTGGCATCTGCTGGGTGGAGTCCAGGGACGCTGCTCAACACCCTACAGTGCACAGGATGCCCCACTACACAGTCCTCCATGATCCTGCCCCATGTGTCAGCACTGCTGAGGTTGAGAAACTCTCTTTTAGCATGAGAGCTCTGTCTATACGCAATCTGTCATTAATCTATCAATCAATCACCTACCCATCTCAGTATCTATCATCTATCATCTGTAACTGTCTATATTAATATCTATTATCACCTATCTTAATATCATCTATTAGCTCCCCAACATCTGTCTGTTCACCTATCAATCACCCATCACTTACACCTATCTTATTATCTATTACCTATCACCTATCCATCTCAACATATACTTACCTATCACATCTATCATCTCTCTGTTGGTAGTCTGCCATCACGGTGGTTCACTAGTGGAGAAAACTTTGCCCTCCCTCCCTGAAGGAACACTTGGTTCCGTATGGAGACATTTCTGCTTTTCATAACTGAGGTTGCTGCTCCTGGCCCCTGGTGGGTGGAACCCAGGGACACTCCCAACACCCTGCAGCGTGCAGGATGGCCGCACCCCAGAGACTCCTCCAGCCATAATTGTGAGGCACCTCCGCTTAAAGTCCTTGTTTTATACTTTCATCAAGAAGTCCAAGGCCTGCCGGCTGGGCGCGGTGGCTCAAGCCTGTAATCCCAGCACTTTGGGAGGCCGAGACGGGCGGATCACGAGGTCAGGAGATCGAGACCATCCTGGCTAACACGGTGAAACCCCGTCTCTACTAAAAATACAAAACACTAGCCGGGCGAGGTGGCGGGCGCCTGTAGTCCCAGCTACTCCGGAGGCTGAGGCAGGAGAATGGCGTGAACCCGGGAGGCGGAGCTTGCAGTGAGCTGAGATCCGGCCACTGCACTCCAGCCTGGGTGACAGAGCGAGACTCCGTCTCAAAAAAAAAAAAAAAAAAAAAGAAGTCCAAGGCCTAAAACTGCCAGTATGGAAAGCAGACGTTGAGCAAGGCAACTTACATTTAGAAGAGAAGCTGCACAGCTGGGAGGATGGAATTCATTCTTCACAGAGGATCTAGGATTCTCCTCTAAGACATGCTGCTCATTGTGCAACGCTGGACACCCTCCAGCATCTTACCCATGGGGCTGGCCAGACCCAGCGTGCTCTCTCGTGTTATATACAGGGAATGCCAAGTGCCTGAATGCGCTGGATCAACTTTAATCCAGTTCTTAAAGCCACTTGATCCCTCAAGTGTTAATGCACAGAAAAAGCAAAATGCTATAGCAGGTTATCATAATACTGCAGGGCACTGAAAGATCAATTCTCAGCAAGTCACTAAGGAGGTCTCATGGGCTAAGTTACATCACCCTCTCCAAGTCCATATTGTTTTTTGGATTCTTTTTTGAGACAGGGTCTTTCTCTGTCCCCCAGGCTGGAGTGCAGTGGCACAATCTCGGCTCACTGCAACCTCCGCCTCCCAGGCTCAAGTGATCCTCCCACTTCAGCTTCCTGAGTAGCGGGGACTACAGGCACCCCCACCACACCCAGCTAATTCTTGTTATTTTTTGTAGAGACAGGGTCTTGCCATGTTGCCCAGGCTGGTCTCAAACTTCTGGGCGCAAGGGACACTCCCACCTCAGCTTCCTAAAATGCTGGGATTATAAGTGTGAGTCAACACGCCCAAGTGGCAAACTCATTTTCTGTAATTTTTTGGGAAAAGTCACCTGTAAACTGCTATCACCATTAAGTCTTTAAAGGCTCATTGTTGACAATCATTTCCCTAGATCCAAAACTCTTCACAAGAGCTGTGGACTTCAGGGCCTGCCTTCTTTTCTGCACTATTTCAAAATCAAAGAAATGTTTTGTTTTGTTTTGTCTTGTTTTTGAGATGAAGTTTCGCTCTGTCACCCAGGCTGGAGTGCGGTGGCATGATCTTGGCTCACTGCAAACTCTGCCTCCCAGGCTCAAGAGATTCTAGTGTCCTGGCCTCCCAAGTAGCTGGGTTACAGACGTGTGCCACCACACCCAGCTAATTTTTGTATTTTTAGTAGAGACAGGGTTTCTCCACATTGGCCAGGCTAGAATTTTCTTTTTATTTTTTTTCCTTAAGAGACGAGATCTCACTATGTTGCCCAGACTGGTCTGGAACTCCTGGTCTCAAGCGATCCTCCCGCCTTGGCCTCCAAAAACGCAGGGATTACAGGTGTGAGCCACTGAGCTCGGCCCCAAATCAGAGAATTCTGAAATGAGCTCCTGCCACGTTTTCCCAAAACACTGAATAAAATCTTCCCAAGAATAATATCAAAAGTGGCTTTAAATTCCACGTAGACTTTAAATGATGAGGAAAAATTCATGCTTTTTGGCAACACCACCAGGCGGACCTGACATACAAATAACCGCTCACATTCGACTATAACCAGCACTCAGAGGAGCCGGTGAGCTGTACAGGCAAAGGACAATTCATGAAGCATCCAAAATATCCTCTTCAAAAGCTATCATGGTGCAGAGAAATTTCACTCCTTAAAAGATTGAAATAGGCCAGGCATGGTGACTCGCATCTGTAATCTCAGCATGTTGGGAGGCCGAGGTGGGAAGATGATTTGAGCCCAGAAGTTTGAGACCAGCCTGGGCAACAAAGTGAGACCCCATCTCTACAGAAAATTTTAAAATGAAGCAGGTGTGGTGGTGCACATCTGTGATCCCAGCATGCCAGGAGGCCAAGGCAAGTGGATTCCTTGCAGCCTAAAGTTCAAGACCAACCCAGGCAACATAGCAAGACCCTGTTCATAGAAAACAAACAAAAACATTATCTTCACCAAAGAGATTGTGAAAAATATATACATACATTTTTTAAAAATTAAAAATAAAAACATTAGCAGGGTGTAGTGGTGGGTGCCTGTAGTCCCGGCTACTCTGGAGGCTAAGGCAGGAGGATGGCTTAAGCCCGGGAGGTTGGGGCTGCAGTGAGCCGTGATTGCACCACTGCACTCCAAGATCGGCCACAGAGCAAAACCCTGTCTCTAAATTTAAATCTATATATATATACTTTTTTTATATATAAAAGATAAAAATAAACCAACATAGGTAACTTTGGATAGAATTTCTAAAGTCTCTAGGGCTTTATATGAGACTTAAGAAACGTAAATGACTTTGTTCCTTAATTGAAAGTAAGGAACATCAAAATCAGAATCCATGTCCCTGCAGGAATCCACCTTATCTGCTAAGGAAAACAGTCGTGAGCTATCCTGGCTTGAAGAAAGGAGAACTATCTAACTAAAGCTCTGTTCTGCAAGCTCCTCCCTACTTTTTAACTTGTGGGAGTTCAAGAATTCCATCCTGGGGAATTCTCTCACTTGCACACCCCACCCATTCCCATGTCCATGCAGTTCATCTGTGGGATTTTAGATTTCTGAACTGTAGAGTACTCAGGAGCCCATCGCCTAGGCTGCTCTCCTGCTCCAGGAGGCGCAGGGGGTGTGCGTGAGTTCCTCAGGGCTATCATTAACAAAGTACCACAAACTGAGGGTTGGGGTGGGAGGATGCAGCAGACAACAGACATGCATTCTCAGTCCAGGTACAGTGGCTGACACCTGCAATCCCAGCACTTTGGGAGATTGAGGCAGAAGGATAGATTCAGGCCAAGAGTTTGAGACCAGCCTGGGCAACACAGCAAGACCTCATCCTACAAAAACTTTTAAAAGTTAGTCAGGCATGGGGGCACATACCTGTAGTCTCAGCTAGTTGGGAGGCGGCAGAGGCTGCAGTGGTCCATGACTGTGCCACTGAATTTCAGCCTGGGCAAGAAGGAGTGAGACCCCGTCAAGAAAGAAAGAAAAATGAAGAAAGGAAGGGAAGAAGGGAGGGAAAGAAAGAGAGAGAAAAGGAAAGAGAGAGAGAGAAGAGAGGAGAGGAGAGAGAAAGAGAGAGAAGGGAGGGAGCGAGGGAGGGATGGAAGAAAAGAAAAGAAAGAACAGAAAAGAGAAAGAAAGAATAATGAAACCCTGTCTCCACTAAAAATACAAAAGTGAGCTGGGCATTGTGGTGCGGGCCTGTAGTCCCAGCTACTCGGGAGGCTGAGCAGGAGAATCGCTGGAACTTGGGAGGTGGAGGCTGCAGTGAGCCGAGATTGCACCACTGGACTCCAGCCTGGGTGATAGGGCAAGACTCTGTCTCAAAAAAAAAAGGAAAAGGAAAGGAAGAAAGAAAAGAAAGGTATTCTCTCATGACTTTGGAGCCCCAAATCCAAAGTTCAGCATGATGGTGTTGGTGGGGCTGGTTCCTCTGCAGGCTCTGACGGAGAATCTGTCCCTGGCCTCTCGCCCAGGTTCTGGGAGTAGCCGGCAATCCTTGGAGTCCCCTGGCTTGGAGATGCACCATTCCTCCAACCTCTAACTCTATCCTCACAAGGTGTCCTCCTCTTGGTGTTCGGCCGTCTCTGTGTCTGCGTCTCCTTCCTTTTCTCATAAGGACACCAGTCATACAAGGTTAAAAGCACACCGTACAGCAGAATCAGTCCATCCTACTTGCATTTCATTTTTATTTTTTTTGTTTTGTTTTTACAAACAGGGTCTTGAGTGCAGTGGTAGCATCACAGCTCAATGCAGCCTCGAGCTCTTGGCCTTAAGCAATCCTCTTGCCTCATCCTTGCTAGTAGCTGGGAGCACAGGTGTGCGCCACCACACCTGACTAATTGTTTAATTTTCTGTAGAAACTGAGTCTTGCTATGTTGCCCAGGCTGGTCTCAAACTCCTGGGCTCAAGTGATCCTTCCACCTCAGCCTCCCAAAGTGCTACAGTTACAGGCATGAGCCACTGTGCCTGGCCACTTGCATCTTAATTACATCTGCAAAGACCCTATTTCCAAACAGCATTCCAATTTCATTCACAGGAGTCGAGGGGTGAGGATTTCAACATATCTTTTCAGGAGACACAATTCGACCTTCAACAGGGTGGAATCCCCAGAACTGGAGCCCCTCACCCAAGATTTCAGGCACACCCCACAGTATCATGCTTAGGACACCTGCAAGCCACAGAAAAATGCAACGAAGCAAACGAGAAAGGGAAGGGCCCCACCTGCAAGCCCAGCCTTCAAAAGAACTCCTTTGTTTTTGTGAAACAGAGTCTTACTCTTGTCACCTAGGCTGGGGTGCAGTGGCATGATCTCGGCTCACTGCAACCTCAGCCTCCCGGGTTCAAGCGATTCTCCTGCTTCTGCCTCCTGAATAGCTGGGAATACAGGTGTGCACCACCACACCCAGCTAATTTTTGTATTTTTAGCAGAGATGGGTTTTCGCCGTGTTGGCCAGGCTAGTCTGAACTCCTGACCTCAAGTGATCCACCTGCCTCGGCCTCCCAAAGTGCTGGGATTACGGGTATGAGCCACCATGCCCATCCTCTGCATATGATTTTGTTCGAAGCTCAGGCAGCATTGGGTCTAGAGGAGAAGGCAGGTGCACTTGTTCCGGTACATACGAGGTGCTCCAATAATATGATGGGAGGCACCCTGTGTCCCGGGGACAGCAGGTGAATGAGGGAAAACAAGTAGGTGTTTCTTAGATGGGGGAAGTGAAGGACAATGACGAGAGCAAAGAAGGAGGCCGGTCAATGAAGGGTGGCCTGGGAGAAGCACCAGAGTGAGTGGGTGAACAGCACCTTCTACCTTCCCCTGCAGGGAGGTGCTGGCAGGAGGCCAGTCCATGAGGATACTGGTAGGAGGATGCCGCATTGCTGGGGCTGTATACGGGATACTTCAGGAGTTCCCTGAGAATGACCAGAGAGAGGCAGGTCATTGCAGAGGTACTGGGAGGACCAGTGAGGCTATAAAGTGAGGAATGTCTTCAAGGGGAACAAGGCTGGGAGAGAAAGACCAGGTAGGAGGGAGGCCAGTACAGAAAATCAGGGCAGAGAGACGGGACCCAGATAAAGCAGAAGATGGATAGGTGGACAGGAGAGGAGTGGTAGTAAGATGGCGGAGGGAAGACGTGGGAATTGGATGGAAGGCACCCATGGAGGGAAAGGAGAGACACACAGGACGTCCTCGTCTAAGGCACCTGGGTGGAAACGGATTACCCTGCTGGAATGGTCTGAATATCTTGTGTCCTCCCAAATCCCTATGTTGGATCCTCACCCCCACGGTGATGGTGTTAGGTGGTGTGTCCTTTGGGAGGTCATGAGGGTGGAGTCTCATGATTGGGATGAGTGCCTTATAAAAGGGACCCGAGAGAGATCCCTCGCCCCTTCCACCATATGAGGACACAGTGAAAAGGCGCCATCTATGAACCAGGGAGCAGGTCCTCACCAGACACTGAATCTGCCATGTCTTGATCTTGGACTTTCCAGCCTCCAGAACCATGAGGCAAATGTCTGTCATTTGTAAATTACCGAGTCTAAGATCCTTTGTTAGAGCAGCCCGAATGGACTAACACACCTAACCCTAGGACTTAAGACTGTTATGTACCATCAGCTGGAAGGGTGTGGGCTGCATCTAAATGGGATATCTCTCATCCACAGTCAACCAGAAACCCACGAAACCTGAAGCCCAGCCCCGTCCAAGAGACTGTGGTCCCTTAAAAATGAACTTAACCAGTTCTCCAGAGAGCTATAGATGCAGAACCCAAGGAGGTGAGGAGACAAAGATTTTTGCATCCTTTTCCAGGCAGAGATACTTGGCTCACCCAGGAGAGGAGCAAGGGGCCTTGGGCATGGACTTCTGAACACAGAGCATTTCTTTTTGGACCTGGTCAGCCATGGAGGTCAGGAGCCCTGGAGGTTTTCCAGCTCTGAGATCAGAGGCTGATAAGACCTGACAAGTGGAGACTGCTGTGGCCTGAGGCTTTGCACGCAGGCCACGGTCTCGGCCCACCCTGCTTCTTACAAGAAGAGACACACAGGGGCCTAGGGAGGGCGTGTGGGGAGAGGCCTCAGGAGGGGACTCACAGCCTGATGAGGAACGGGTGACTGACTTCCTTCAGGACAGACTTCTCATTGTGCACGTGCTGCTCCTGCTTCAGGCGGATGACATCGGGAATGCTCATCACCTTGAGAGCGAAGAAATGCTTGGCTGTCTTCTCCTTCACCAGGTGCACCCGCCCGAACGTCCCAGTGCCTAGAGAGAGAAGAAATCGACGGAGGCCATTTAGTCTCCTGACAAAGGAAGAAACCACCGCAGCCACGCAATCAGCAGGGGGCTGCACCAGGACAGCAAACACAGACCCCAAGCGAAACTTTCAGAGACTGAGTGTCACGGCGCACGTGGGCTGATGGCATTTAGTGAGAGGCGCTCACCTGGAATTTTCCACTGAATACAGAAATTGCAGAGAGAGAAAGAGGGAGAGAGAGGGAGACAGAGAGAGCCATCTGCCTCTGAATGGTTCTTCAATTTGGGGACAAACTGGCCATAATATCTGCAGATCAGTCTTTGCAGATAGCACACCTGCACGCCCCACACACCCACATGGAGAAGCATTAGAGTAACAGTAAATGGATTTGTACAACATGCCTTTTTCTCTTCAGGCTCTCTGGTTTTATCAGAAATCCAGACAGGGTGTAAAACACACAGCCCTCCTCAACACGGCTGTTTCCTTAACGCACACGAAGGCTTGCTCAAAGCACAGAGTCCGTGTTCTACAATCTGCCGCGGATTGGGATGAAGTGCTGTAGGTGCCCACAAACAGAAAGCAACAACAACAACGGCAACCACTACAAATAGCAAAGAAAACCAACAGCTCCACTGTATTCTGCTGGGACAGTTTCAATCCAAACACTCTCTCCTCCTCCTTCCCCTCCTCTACCTCTTCCTTCTCTGTTTTCTCTTCCTCAATCTTTTCCTCCTTCTCTTTCACCTCCTCCTCCTCCTCTATTTCCTTTTCTTTTCTACTTCTTCCTCCTCCTCCATCTCCTCCTCCTCTCCCTCCTCCTCTCACTGGGGTGCATCTAAATGAAGAAATCTAATAGTCAATGAGATATAAAAGAAAATCAGAATCTCTAAACAAGCTTTGCTTGTTCCTCCTCCTTTTATCTCCTCCTCCTTCTCCTCTTCTTCCTCTTCATCCTCCTCTCCTTCCTGTAACACACTGATCCTACAAGGTGTGCATGTGTTCACGCGCATATTGAAATATTCTTCACGTAGCATAAATGTTCTTGGGTTGGGAACAAATGAGTTTACTCTGTCGCCCAAGCTGGAGTGCAGTGGCGCCATCACAGCTCACTGCAGCCTCCACCTCCTGGGCTCAAGCAATCTTCCCGCCTCAGCCTACCCGGTTAATTTTTGTACTTTTTGTAGAAGGGGATCACACTACGTTGCTCAGGCTAGCCTTGAACTCCTGGGTTCAAGCGATCCTCCTGCTTAGGCCTCCCAAAGTGCTGGGACTACAGGCATGAGCCACTGCAACTGATGTAGGATTTCTAGAGTATCCCTAAATTGCCTTTGATCTACCTTGATCCCAGCGTTAGCAGCCCCTTACTGACATGCATGTCACTCCTCAGCAATATTTTTAAACTACCCATCCACAGCTTCAGACAGAGATGAGCAACTAAAACAAAACTGCCCTCCCATATTATGTGATCACATTCACCCCAGACAGCAGTGCCGGCTTCTCAGAAACTGACATTCAGAGAAAGGACGGTTTGGAAGTGTATCCTTCTGAGGAACCAGCATCTGTTGACGAGCAAAGCTCACTAATCAATATTGATCCATTTACCTATCCATTCATTTGCTAATACCCCTGTGCCTGCTTTATGCTAGACTGCAAAACTCAAGAGAACCAGGATCTTCCAGACACCTGCACTCCCATGTTTATGGCAGCACTATTCACAACAGCCAAGACGTGGAAACCACCTCAGTGTCCGTCTAAGGGCAGATGGATATAGAAAACATGGTACATATACATGATGGAATACCATTCAGCCCTAAAAAAAGAAGGAAACTGTCATTTGCGGCAACATGGATGGAATTGGAGGCCTTTATGTTCAGTGAAATAAGCTAGGCACAGAAAAACAAATATTAAATATCACATGATCTCACTTATACAAGGAATCTGACATGGTTTGGCTGTGTCCCCACCCAAGTCTGATCTTGAATTGTGGCTCCCATCATCCCCACGAGTCATGGGAGAGACCAGGTGGGAAGTAACTGAATCATGGGGGTGGGTTTTTCGCATAGTGAATAAGTCTCACGAGATCAGATGTTTTAATAAATGGGAGTTACTCTGCTCGCGCTCTCTTCTTGCCTGCTGCCATGTAAGATGTGACTCTGCTCCTCCTTTTACCTTCCACCATGACTGTGGGACCTCTGCAGCCATGTGGAACTGTGAGTCCATTAAACCTCTTTCCTTTATAAATTAACCAGTCTCAGGTATGTCTTTATTAGCAGTGTGAGAATGGACTAATGCAGAATCTAAAATAGTCAAACTCATAGAAGCAGAGAGTAGAGAGGTAGTTATCAGAGGACAGGGCTTGAGGGGGAAGGGGAAATATATTGGTCAAAGGATACAAAGTTTTAGTTGAACAAGATAAATAAACCATGGAGATTTACCATATACCCAGTTCATATAGTTAACAATACTGAACTGATATATGAAATTTTATATATAAAAATCTCACATATGCAATAGTGAAATTATATATGAAAATTTGCTTAGAGGGTAGATAACGTTACATTGTTTTGTTTTGTTTTGTTTTTGGAGACGGGTCTCTCTCTGTCGCCCAGGCTGGAGTGCAGTGGCACAGTCATAGCTCACTGCAGTGTTGACCTGCCAGGCTCAAGTGATCCTCCCACCTCTGCCCAAATAGTTGGGACTACAGGCATGCACCACCAAGGGCGGATAATTTTTAAAATTGTGACTGGGTATTTTTGACTGGTTTGAGAAGGAAAAAAAAAAGACCACAACCATACAATGGATTTCCTTCCAAGGGTCCGGAATGCCATTGATTGCACATGGTAACATGAAAAGAAAAAGTTGTACTTAAGCTACCAATTTTACTTAAGAGTATTTGCTATAAACTAAAATCCCCATGTTGTAAAATACGTAAGCTAACGAATGATGAATTTACTAGCTTAGGGCAGACCGGGAAGGGAGGAGAAGAAGTAACCTTTGGTTTTAAGTGAAGTTTCCGATAATGAATATTTTATTATGGCAGAAATAGAAAGTGAACTACAAGATAAAGAAAAAGTGTAAGAAGTAAACAATGTCAATAGCTGACAGGTGTTAAATACTTCTTTTTAAAAAGAAGTAAACAAATAACGAGATAGTAACACTTTTTAAAGTATATTCTCTTAGTTAATTTGGAAATAAAATAGGTTTTATTACAGTACGACATCGTGTAGACAAAATTAGGTGGAATGAGGTCAAAGACAGGAAGTGGGAGAAGGGCTTTGAGGACTGTGAACTGATCCAGTTTAGGTGTTTGACTATGGCCACTGATGTTTCCACTGAATAAAACACAATTAAGAATCAGGAACACTGGCATCCAACCCAAGCTACGCCTGGGACTAGACCTATGAAATGGGCAACAGAGTAACCTTTCAGTCTCCTGTTGCTCTTCTTTCCAACAGAACATACAGATTACTGGGAAACATTAAATTCTTGCCACACCCTAAAATTCTAATAATGCAATGAATATGGTCCCTGACTTTTCTTCCTCTGTCTGGTTCCTTCCTCCTTATTTACCTTTCTCTATCACCCACTCCAAGGAACCCATTCATTACTTGGCTGTGTTTATTGCATAACATTCTGTCTTCTTAGCACTTGTATTTGACCCTCAACAGAGAGAATTCTCCATGCTTACTTTAAGAACAACAGCTATGACTCAACAGATTTTTTCACACTTCTGTGACTTCTTTAAACCTTTCTCTGAGCTGTGTGAGTTATAAACATACAAAACTCAAAACATGTTTTACTTATGCACTTCAGCGGATCTTTGTGCTACCCTGGGAGATGTGGTCAGTCCCGTCAACACCACAATCAGACTGCAGAAGTATGTCGGTAAACAACCTTATTCAAAGCAGACAGAAGTGGCATGCTGTAATGTTTAAGGTTTATCAGCTTAAGTGCACAGAAGACAAAGGCAACATTTAATGGTGCTGGTAGATTTTCCCTGCTTGGTGTTCGGAGGCTCTCCAGTACACATTCCCCAGTTACCATTATCCCACTTGAGTAGAAAATGTCTATTTTTAGCCTACTCTGCAGCTAAGGCTGGCCACCTGACCCAGCTTTGCCCAATAAGACATAATAAAAGAGTCTTTTCAAGTGTTTCTAGGTAGGTCAGATCTTTCCTTCCTGATAAGAGAAATCTTGAAGGTAAGTGGTCCATTCCCCACCCTAGAGATCCCCTCCATCTCTCTCCAAGCTAAGTAGTAGTGTTACACATGAGGGAAATCTGATGTGGAGTTTATGTCTTTTCTTTTAATTTTAGATTCAGGGGGTCCATGTGCACGTTCGTTACGTGGGTATATTGCATGATGCTGAGGTTTCGGCTTCTAATGATCTCGTCACCCAAGTAGTCAACAGTTTCCAATAGGAAGTTTTTCAGTCTTTTCCCCACTCCCTCCCTTCCTCTTTTTGGAATCCCCAGTGTTTATTGTTCCCATCTTTGTGTCCATGAAGTACTTGATGTTTAGATCCCACTTATAAGTGAGAACATGCACTATCTGGCTGTCGATTTTTTGCATGAATTTGTTTAGGATAGTAGCCTCCAGCTGCATCCACGTTGCTGCAAAGGACACGACTCTGTTCTTTTGCATGGCTGCAATGTGGAGATTAAAGTCAAAACTTTAAGGGGAAAGCTTAAGTATGGGTTCTACAATCCCTTAGCCACAGTGGCTAAAGCTAAAGGCTCTGAATACTCAAAGTGTCTTCATCAACACACCTGGCCACAAAACTGGACCTCGCCTAACATTAGACTATTCAGGCTGAATCGTCCTTGGGGTGAATATCTAACTATTTCACTACAGAAATATTCTCGTCTTGATAACAACATCCAGCCCAGACTCTGCTGAGGGTGTTGTATAATTTAAAAGGACATGCACCCATTCTCATCCCAAATTTAGAAAAATCCCCAAATTCCCAAATGTACCTGATCTATACATTTCAGAGACTTAGAAGGACCATGACAATCTCGGGAAGGTGTGGCTACTTTTAAGGTGGGCACAGCCTTTTTATAGTAGGTGCAATGCAGTGGGCTTTTCCTCCAACATTCAAAGAGTTGTTTCTCCAGCCAAGTGCCAGACGAGGAAGGTGGATCAGATTTATGGGCCATTCTGTGTGTGCAATTCTGATCTGTAAACATTAATGAGGGGTGGACTCGGGTCTCCTCTCTCCCACTGGAGAACCTCCTGCTTTGTGAAAGCCTCTGACAGTGTGACAGTGTGACAGTGTGACCACTCTCTCTGCATTCCCTCATCCATCTAACCCTCCTCCCCTACCCCATCCATCCTTTCCAAGCCCTTGGGTCCAACTCACACACAAACACATCCTGGCCTGTTGTTGTTGTTGTTGTTGTTGCTGTTGTTACAGAGTCTCACTCTGTCGCCCAGGCTGGAGTGCAGTGGTGCAATCTCGGTTCACCGCAACCTCTGCCTCCTGGGTTCAAGCGATTCTCCTGCCTCAGCCTCCAAAGTAGCTGGGATTACAGGCACCCGCCACCACGCCTGGCTAATTTTTGTATTTTTAGTAGTGACAGGGTTTCACCATGTTGGCCAGGCTGGTCTCGAACTCCTGACCTCAAGTGATCCACCTGCCTTGGCCTCCTAAAGTGCTAGGAGTACAGGCATGAGCCACCGCACCTGGCCACACCCCAGCTTTTTGTCTGGAGGGATGGGAAGAAGGAGAGAGACAACCTCCACACTCCCAATAACGAGTGAACATCATAAACTTCAACTTTCCCAGAAAAATGCTGTGGGCATCTTCTGAGCTCCATCCAAATACAGGCATGTGTAACTGCAAACATACACATCCACATGACGGTCACCAAAAAGTGAGAGCCTTTATCCCGAATGTTTACACAACTCAGCAGAACTAAAATATTAGGTGAATCACCATGACCATGGAAAATGCTGAAAGATTCCCTTGTTAGGGAAGACTCACAACTGGGGGCTGGGGGAGCAGGGGGAATCTATAGCCGGGCACCGCAGCTCACAACTGTAATCCCAACACTTTGGGAGGCCGAGGCAAGAGGATATCTTGAGGCCAGGAGGTCTTGACCAGCTTGGGCAACACAGCAAGAGCCCCTTGTCTACAAAAACATAGAGATCTCACTTCCATTAAAAGAAATCAGCCAGGAGTCATGGTGCACTCCTGTAGTCCCAGCTACTGGGGAGGCTGAAGTGGGAGGATCGCTTGAGCCCGGTAGGTAGAGGCTGCAGTGAGCTATGGTTGCCACTGCACTGCAGTCTGGGCAACAGAGTGAAACCCTGTCTCCAAAAATAAATAAATAAATAATAAATAAATAAGGCCAGGCACAGTGGTGCACACCTGTAATCCCAGCACACTGGGAGGCTGAGGTCAGAGGACTGTTGAGCCCAGGAATTCCAGACTAACCTGGGCAACATGGTGAGATCCCTATCTCTACAAAAAAATACAAAAATTAGCCAGGCATGGTAGTGTGTACCTGGAGTCCCAGTCGCTCAAGAGGCCGAGGCAGGAGTATTGCTTGAGTCCAGGAGGTTGAGACCAGTCAGGGCAACATAGCGAGACCCTGTCTCTATTTAGAAAATAAACAGGCCAGGCACAGTAGCTCACGCCTATAATCCCAGTGCTTTGGGAGGCCCACATGGGAGGATTGCTTGAGCCCAGGAGCTTGAGATCAGCCTGGGCAAAACAGTGAGACCCCAGTCTCTACTAAAAATACAAAAAAATTAGCCAAGCGTGGTGGCGGGTACCTGCAATCCCAGCTATTCCAAAGGCACGAGAATGTCTTGAACCAGGGAGCAGGAGGTTGCAGAGAGCTGAGATCGCACCATTGCACTGCAGCCTGGGCAACAGAGGGACATTTTGTCTCAAAAAAATATAAAAATAATAATAAATTATCTCTCTCTTGGTTCAAAAATCTAAAGAGAAATAAATAATTTTTTAAATGTACAAAGTGAGGTATGAGAAAGAGCAGAAAACACATTTCTCACTGTGAAAAGAGATGGCCTTTTCCTCTCTTCCTTAAGTCCAGCAAACCCGAAATCCCTCTTGCCTATGACTTCAGAGGGAAGGAAAGAGATGGCCAGCACAGACAGAAGGGAAGACAGCAGGCCACCGTGTTTATCGTCACGAAGCCCATTCATACTAAAGAAGTGCCCAAAAAGAGGAGAAACATGGATTTAAGTTTCTTTTGGTTTTATTTTTAAATTTTGCTAGAACTCAAAACACCTCAGGAGATCAGTATAGAATAAACACAGGGACTGTGACATGGAATTTCACGCGGTCACAAAAGGGAAAAGAAACCAACCAACCCTGAGCACTTTCCCTTGGGGTCCGTGGGTAGATGGGATGGGGTCAGGAGGGTACAGAGAAGAAGGACTGTATCTCGCTACAGCACATTCCCAGCAGTAGATTCACGGACGATCTCAGACACTAACAGCTGACACCATCTGAGCCCAGTTCTTCTTCTGTGCTGCAAGAGCAACATCCCACAGCTAGCTCAGCCCTTCATGCGTCACCTAAATACAGCCAATCTCCCCTCTCCCCATTTGTGTAGGTTCAATTGGGTGCCCCGGAAAAGATACATTGACGTCCTAATCCTTGGTACCTGTGAATGGGACCTTATTTGGAAATAGGGTCTTTGCAGATGTAATTAATATATACACAAAGGCTGGGCACAGTGGCTCACACCTGTAATCCCAGCACAGGAGTTTGAGACCAGCCTGGGCAACAGCAAGACCTCATCTCCACTTTTTTAAAAAGTGAAATGAAAAAATATATACATTAAGGTGAGGTCATCCTAAAGGCAGTCCAATATGAGTGGTGAGCTAATAAGGAGACACAGACGCAGAGGGAAGGCCACGTGGAGAAAGAGGCAGAGAGTACAGTGATGCGGCCACAAGCCCAGGGACACCTGGAGCCCCCAGGAGCTGGGAGAGGCAGGAAGGAGCCTCCCCTGGAGCCTCCAGAAAGAACTGGATACAACTGTAGTGGACTGAACTATGGTCTCCCAGAAAGATATGTCCATGTCCTAACCCACAGAACCTGTAAATGAGACCTCATTTGGAAAAAACATCTTTGCAGATGTAATTAAGTCAAGGATCTCAAGGTAGGTGAGGTCATCTAAGACTGGAGTGGACCCTAAACACATGACAGGTGTTCCTGTAAGAGACAGAAAAGAAGACACAAACACAGAGGAGAAGGCCATGTGGAGACGGAGGTAGAGACCACATCACAGCCACAAGCCTACAGACGCCTGGCGCCCCCAGGAGCTGGGAGGGGCAGGAAGGAGCCTCCCCTAGAGCCTCCAGAGGGAGCGCAGCCCTGCCACATCTGGACTTTAGATTTGTGGTCTCCAGGACTGTGAGACAATTAACTTCTGTTATTTCAAGGCACCCAGTCTGTGGTATCTGTTACCAACGCAAATACGCCAAGGGGGTACAAATTCAACCAAGCAGTGCCAAATTCAGCCAAGTACATTCCCTAGCAATGCTGCGAGCTCGGAGTCAAAGGTATAATTCCACTGTCTCTGAGAACCTGAGAGAGGCTTCCAGGCTGGTCTGAACTGTGCAGACCTCAGCAAACAGCAACAACCCAGGAAAGACAGGGGCTAAGGAGCTACTAATCCCTGTTCCTACAAAGGCAGCCTAGACATGTCTGAGCCTTCCCAGGCCGAGCACTGAGGAATGTCCACAATGCAGAGCCGCCCCAAAGATGGGAGAAGACAGAAGTCTTCAAAGGAGCCGAGATGAAAAACCAAGTTCAAATTGTAAACTAGGCTGGGCGGGGCGGCTCACGTTTGTAATTCCAGCACTTTGGGAGGCCAAGATGGTGGGATCACTTGAGGCCAGGAGTTCAAGACCCACCTGGGCAACACAGCGAGATGCCAGCTATAAAAATAAACATAAAAAATTACCCAGGTGTGGTGGTGCACAGCCGTAGTCCCAGCTACTTGGGAGGCTGAGGTGGGAGGACTGCCTGAGCCTGGGAGGCCGAGGCTGCAGTGAGCTATGATCGTATCACTGCACTCCAGCCTGGGCAACACAGCAAGTCCCTGTCTCAAAACAAAAAAACAACAACAAAAACAAACAGGAAACTAACGACTGATATTTTAGTCATTTGTATATAAATCCCTTCATAATCTTTACTGAGGTAAGAACCACATCTTCATCCAATAAAAATAAGGTAGTTGGCCGGGCACGGTGGCTCACGTCTGTAATCCCAGCACTTTGGGAGGCCGAGGAGGGTGGATCACAAGGTCAGGAGTTCAAGATCAGCCTGACCAACATGGTAAAACCCATTTCTACTAAAAATACAAAAATCAGCCAGGTGCAGTGGCATGCACCTGTAGTCCCAGCTACTCAGGAGGCTGAGACAAGAGAATCGCTTGAACCCGGGAGGTGGAGGTTGCAGTGAGCCAAGATTGCGCCACTGCACTCCAGCCTGGGCAATAGAGCGAGACTCCGTCTCAAAAAAGCAAAAACAAAAAACAACAAGGTAGTTAAGCAAGAATTTGGTAGGAGTGGCCACAGGAAGAGATTACTTTCTGGGTCTCAATCTTTCCCTCTATCAAGTGTTGGTTATTTCTTTTAATCAGTACAAATATTCTGAGGTGCATAAAGATCTCACTTAAGCTGTCATCTCATTCAGCTTCTGCAGTATTCGCTACTTTCTGCTGAAAAAAAAATCCAGTGGCTAAAAGTAAATGAAAAAAAGTACCTATTAATTCCACTCTGAACTTGGTTCATCCTGAGAAAGGGTTCAGGGCTCATAATTCTGGCAGACTTCTATGTAAATAAAGTACTTTGCTCGAACTACTGTAATAACATAACACAGACTGGGGAACTTAAAGAGAACTTTCTTCTCCCACGGGCCCGGAGGCTGGAAGTCGGAGACCCAGGTGTGGGCAGGGCTGGTTCCTCCTGAGGCCCCTCTCCTGGGCTTGTCGATGCCATCTTCTCCCTGTGTCCTCACAGGGTCATCCTCTGTGTGTGTCTGTGTCCTCATCTCTGTTTTTATTTATTTTTTATTTATTTCTACTTTGTGAGATGGTGTCCTGCTCTGTGGCCCAGACTGGAGTGTAGTGGCACGATCACAGCTCGCTGCAACCTCCACCTCCTGGATTCAAGCGATCCTCCGTCCTCAGCCTCCCAAGTAGCTGGGGTTACAAGCATGCGCCACCATAGCCAGCTAATTTTGTATTGTTAGTAGAGATGGGGTTTAACCATGTTGGCCAGGCTGGTCTCGAACTCCTGACCTCAAGTGATTCGCCTGCCTCAGCCTCTCAAAGTGCTGGGATGACAGGCATGAGCCACAACACCTGGCCTCAAACAGTTCTTACATACACACTTTCCATCTTGGGTCCTTCTTGGGAATAAACCCACCTGAACAGGAGACCTATTTCTTCAGCCCTTCCCTCCTGCTTTCATCTCTTTCCTTCCTTCTTTTCTTTCATTCCTTCTTTCCATCCTTCCTTTCTGCCTTCTTTCCTGCCTCTTCTTTCCTTCCACCTTTCTCTCTTCCTTCCCTCTCCTTTCCTTCCTTTCTCCCTACTTTCCTCCTTCCCTCCTTCTCTCTTTCTCTCCTTCCTACTTTTTTCCTTCCTCAGCCATCTCACTATTAAGCCTCATTCAAGAAGCATTATCCCATCATGGTTAAAAGCTGCGTTACCTTGACAAGCCCCCTAACCCCTCTAAACTTATCTACAAAATAGGGACCATAATCTTTACGCCCACTGGGTTTAAGTGAAATAACACACACAAAGCATATCACACAGAATAATAAACATAGTAAATGAATGCATCCATAAGTGTGAAAACATTCAAACATCGGCTTCCCAAATGTCCCACGTGGTGGTGGTTAACCAGCCCTGTACATTTGGCAAGGACTCCTCCCAGTGTGCACTTTTTTTTTTTTTTTTTTTTTTTTTTTTTGAGGCGGAGTCTCGCTCTGTCGCCCGGTCTGGAGTGCAGTGGCCAGATCTCAGCTCACTGCAAGCTCCGCCTCCCGGGTTTACGCCATTCTCCTGCCTCAGGCTCCCGAGGAGCTGGGACTACAGGCGCCCGCCACCTCGCCCGGCTAGTTTTTGTATTTTTAGTAGAGACGGGGTTTCACCGTGTTAGCCAGGATGGTCTTGATCTCCTGACCTCGTGATCCGCCCGTCTCGGCCTCCCAAAGTGCTGGGATTACAGGCTTGAGCCACCGCGCCCGGCTGTGTGCACTTAAAACAGGTGATTTTGTTGTATGTACACCTGAATAACACTGACCCGCCTCCCCCTAGATAGGCTAAGGGGAATTAAAAAAAAGAAAAAGAAAAAGAAAAAGTAAGCAAGACCAGGCTCGGTGGCGCATGTCTGTAATCCCAGAACTTTGGGAGGCCAACGCAGGTGGATCACTGGAGTCCAGGCGTTCAAGACCAGCCTAGGCAACATGGCGAAACTCTGTCTCTACAAAAAATTTAAAAACTAGCTGGGCATGGTGGCACACATCTGTGGTCCCAGCTACGCAAGAGGCTGAGCAGGGAGGATCTCTTGAGCCCAGGAGGTAGAAGTTGCAATGAGTGCCATGACTGCACCACTGCACTCCAGCCTGGGCGGCAGAGCAAGACCGCCTCTCAACAACAACAAAAAGTAAGCTTCACAGAAACAGAGGTGGTATGTGTTTCTTCTTACTATTCCGCGTGGCACTGAATGCAGACGCTCCTGAGGACCTGTGGGCTGAACAGCACAGCTCACCTTGCAGAATCAAGGATCTCACACCAGTCTGTGGGGCTGGGAGCAAAATCTCCTGCCACAGGGAAATGGAGAAGAAGAGGATTCTGCACTCCCAACTCAGCTCCTTTATTCCAAAGGTCTCATACGTCCAAAACATAAGTCTTAAGATGTCCATTGAAGACATATGGGCAGGTTCCATCTGTACCAGGTCTGGGAAACAATGTCTCTACTTACGATCCCAGAATGAAAGTTAATCTTTTTTTTTTTTTTTTTTTTTATTTGAGACGTGGTCTCACTCTGTTCTCTGTTGACCAGGCTGGTCTTGAACTCCTGGCTTCAAGCAATCCTCCACCTCAGCACCCCAAAGTGCAAGAATTCCAAGTGTGAGCCACTACACCCGGCCTTGAATATACTTACTTTGTTTTAAACCCTTTTTTTTTTTTTTTTTTTTTTGAGACAGAGTCTCATTCTGTCACCCAGGCTGGAGTACAGTGGCGCAATCTCAGCTCACTGCAACCTCCGCCTCCTGGGTTCAAGCAATTTTCCTGCCTCAGCCTCCAGAGTAGCTGGGATTACAGGTGCCTGCCACTCCGCCCAGCTAATTTTCGTATTTTTGGTAGACAGGGGGTTTCACCATGTTGGCCAGGCTAGTCTCCAACTCCTGACCTGAGGTGATCTGCCCACCTCAGCTTCCCAAAGTGCTGGGATCACAGGCGTGAGCCATAGCGCCCTACCAAATCTATTTTTTAATTATGGTAAAATACACACAACATAAAATTTACCATCTGAACCATTTTTAAGTGTATAGATTAACGGTGCTAAATACATTCACAACGTCATCCAACCAACACCACCAACCATCTCCATTTGGACTTACTTTTATTTATTTATTTTTAATTAATTAATTTTTTTTTTTTTTTTTTTTACAGACAGGTCTCACTCTGTCCCGCAGACTGGAGCACAGTGATGCAATCTCGCCTCACTGCAGCATCAAGTCCTGGGCTCAAGTCATCAGCCCGCCTCAGCCTGCCAAGTAGCTGGTACTACAGGCATGCACCACCATGTCTGGCTAGTTTTGTTTTTGAGATCTCACTTTTTCTCCCAGGCTGGTCTCAAAGTCAAGGGATCCTCCCACCTCAGTCCCCCAAAGTGCTGGGATTACAGGCATGAGACTTAACTTACTTTTAATGGGAAAAGTCACATACAGGTCTTTAGTAAGCATATTAACTAAGCCAATAATAAGGTAACATAATGGGAAATTATGTGGGTGGGACAGCAAATGGCTGATGTCAAAGTAACTTGGATAACAAAAATCACTAATTTTTTAGATGTTTTGAGAATTATACACTAAAAAGTAAGTCCCTTAATAAACTGTAAATGCCAGTCAACTATAAGAATTCCTGGCCGGGCGCGGTGGCTCACGCCTGTAATTCCAGCACTTTGGGAGGCTGAGGCGGGCAGATCACGAGGTCAGGAGATCAAGACCACCCTGGCTAATACAGTGAAACCCCGCCTCTACTAAAAATACAAAAAAAAAAAAAAAAAAAAAAAAAAATAGCGGGGCGTTGTGGCAGGAGCCTGTAGTCCCAGCTACTCGGGAGCTGAGGCAGGAGAACGGCGTGAACCCAGGAGGCGGAGCTTGCAGTGAACCGAGATCGCGTCACTGCACTCCAGTCGGCGACAGAGCGAGACTCCGTCTCAAATAACAAAAAAAAGGAATTCCTAAAGTTCAAAAACAGCTGACACAACAGTCCCTGAATTAAACACATGCATTGTCCATCATCACCCTGCACATTCACCCCACATATTTTAAATAATCTGCATTTCTTTCCTCAAACTGTGATGCTTAAGGAACCTTGAACATGGGCAATCCAGGTGCTAACAAAACAGGATGCACCAATTCAATGGGGGAGAGAAGGTGAGGGTGGATAAGCCCCAATTCTCCCTAAAACGCAGGAGAAAAAACCCCAAACAGGCCAATGGTTGAGACATCACGGACAGAAATCTTTGCAAGAGGAGAGCGTCACAGTGGCCCTGCTGAGACACCAAGGACAGCATCGTGTTCCTCATGGACAGTCCAAGAGAGGTGGCTACATGGAAAATACACTTCAAAAAAGGTAAAACCCCATCCTGGCCAACATGGTGAAACCCCATCTCTACTAAAAATACAAAAAATTAGCTGGGTGTGGTGGCGCATGCCTGTAATTCCAGCTACTCGGGAGGCTGAGGCAGGAGAATTGCTTGAACCCAGGAGGCGGAGACTGCAACGGACCAAGATCACACCACTGTACTCCAGCCTGGGCGACAGAGCAAGACTCTGTCTCCACAAACAAACAAAAAAGGTAAAACCCAGCTGGGCGCACTGGCTCACGCCTGTAATTCCAGCACTTTGGGAGGCCAAGGCAGGTGGATGATTTGAGGCCAGGAGTTCGAGACCAGCCCAGCCAATATGGTTGTATCTACTAAAAATACAACAATTAGCCAGGCATGGTGGCAGGCACCTGTAACCCCAGCTACTCAGGAGGCTGAGGCGGGAGAATTGCTTAAACCTGGGAAGCACAGGCTGCATTGAGCCAAGATCGTACCACTGCATTCCAGCCTGGGTGACAGAGCGAGACTCTGTCCCCAAAGAAAAAAAAAAGGTAACTCAAGAAGTGGGCACACCCCGCATCGATCTTGTCTACAGTCTGGGAGGCCAGGACAGGCCACATTAGCTTGGGAGGGAACACGCTCTTGTTCCACACCTGGAGATGGGTGGAGGCCGGGAGCAGTGGCTCATGCCTGTAATCCCAGCACTTTAGAAGGCTGAGGAAGAAGGATCACTTGAGCCCAGGAGATTGAGACTAGCCTGGGCAACATAGCCAGACACCATCTCTACAAAAAAAATTATTTTAACGAGCAGGGTGTGTGGTATGCGCCTGTGGTCCCAGCTACTCATGAGGCAGAGATGGGAGAATTGCTTGAGCCCGTGAGTTGGAGGCTGCAGTGAAATATGATAGTACCACTGCATTCCAGCCTGGGCAAAAGAGCAGGACCACCATCTGTTTACAAAAGAAAAAAAAAAAAAGTGAGGCCCTTCTCCACAAGTGATATTTGCTTCTATATGGAGAAAGGACTTTGGAGAAATATATAAGACACATTAATATGGGCACCTGGGTGGGAGGAGAGGGCAAATTGTGCACAGGTGAGGCACAAAAACAGCGATGCATTTCACTATATAACTTTCTCACCTTTTAAAATTTATAACTATAGAAATGCTTCATCTACATAGGTTCAATTTATGTTAAATTGATAAGTAAAACTGATGCAGTGCATTAAATAATTGTTTCAAAATAATGATGACATCAGAATGTACAAATTTATCATCATCAAACTCAGTTCTTTTCCCTGACATTTTCCCCCGTGGGTAAAATCAATAAAAGAACATTAAATGCTACGAGGTAGGAAATAAGTGTGTGAAACATGCAGTTCTCCTTTACGAAGTCAATTTTTGAAATTACTGTTGCAAACAAGTATAACCTTCTATTTTATAGAGGAAAAAAAGCTTTTAAGAAGTATTTTTTTAAAAAGAGTGTGTGCTGGCCAGGCATGGTGGCTCATGCCTATAATCCCAGCACTTTGGGAGGCCACGGAAGGACATCACTTCAGGAGTCCTAGACCAGCCTGGGTAACATAACGAGACTCCATTTCTATTAAAAGATCAAAAAATTAGCAGGGCATGGTGGTTACACACCTGCAGTACAAACTACCTGGGAAGCCAAGGCAGGAGGATCACTTGAGCCCAGGAGTTCGAGATGGCAGTGAGTACTGATCGCACCCCTGTGCTCTGGCTTGGGCGAGAGAGCAAGACTCTGTCTCAAACAATGAATGAATGAGCCGGGCGCGGTGGCTCACGCCTGTAATCCCAGCACTTTGGGAGGCCAAGTCGGGTGGATCACGAGGTCAGGAGATCGAGACCATCCCAGCTAACACGGTGAAACCCCGTCTCTACTAAAAATACAAAAAATTAGCCGGGCGTGGTGGCGGGCACCTGTAGTTCCAGCTACTCGGGAGGCTGAGGCAGGAGAATGGCGTGAACCCAGAAGGCGGGGCGTGCAGTGAGCCGAGATCACGCCACTGCACACCAGCCTGCGTGACAGAGCAAGACTCCATCTAAAAAAATAAATAAATAAAAACAGTGTGCTAACTGTGTATAAACTGAAAACTAAAGAACTGTTGTGTTTTTAAAGGGTGAATCTTATTGTATAGAAATTATATCTCTATAAACAATTTTTTTTTAGGAAAGAATGTATGCTTTGGATATTCTTAGGAAGATTTTTTTATTTATATTGCTGTTATAACCAGTGGGTAGGGGAGGAAGAATATATCTTTTAAAGCTTGGAATATTTACTTCAAACTTCAGTTAAAACCAGTAGAGCCAATTCAGTCAAGCACTGTGTGGTAGATAGTTTTGTGAGTTCACTGGTCCAGACAGCTAGAAACAAACAAACTCCCCTCAAAATTTTGCTGAGTCAAAAACATTCCATTTTTACACTGCCCTATTTTAAAAGATACAAACAGATGTTTCAGAACTACACTCTCCGATTTACAGCGTATTAAATTACACTTTCTCATCAGAAATACAAAATGTGGCCGTGAGTAGTGGCTCACACCTGTAATCCCAGCAGTTGGGAAGCCAAGGTGGGCGGATCACTTGAGCACAGGAGTTCAAGACCAGGCTAGACAACAAAGCAAAACCCCATCTCTACTAAAAACACAAAAAAACCAGCCAGGCGTGGTGGCGACTGTAGTCCCAGCTACTTGGGAGGCTGAGGCAGGAGGATCACTTGAGCCTGGGGGCGGGGGTTGCAGTGAGCTACGATCATACCACCGCACTCCAGCCTAGGTGACAAAGTGAGACCCTGTCTCAAAAAACAACAACAAAATACAAAATGTACAATCACAGAAGTGAAAAGAAAAACAGGAAATTTTCGCCTTCTCCCACAACACTAACAGATGTGAAGCCAGGGAAAGGTTTGTGATTTCTGGCTCAGTGTATTTATACAAGAATAGTATGTGCAGCTTTGAATAACATTTGGGTGCGACTCTATCAAGAAAAACAAGGGTTGGTTTTCACACATCCACAATACAATCCAGCCAGTTTAAAGACATACTAGCCTACCTCCATGATAGTGCTGCGGGATAAATCAGAGACGGGAGAGACCGAGCAGAGTTAGGAGAGCTTTTAATTATTAAGGTGATCACCGGCACAGTCCGACTAGGATCTAGAAAGTCTGAGCCCCGAACAAAGGGATCAATCACCTTTTAAGCAGTTTGGGGCGGGAGTTACGTGATGCAGAAAGCGACTTGCAGAAGTGAGAACAAAGGCAGTTAATTACTGTTTTACATTTGTTACACCATATGTCTTACATCCTTGGGAATACATACTTTTGTAGCAATTGCTTCTCAACCTTGTGACTTTACAGCCGCACTAGGGAGGGAAGCAAGAACTCACCATGCCTCAAGGAATGTAAAACGATGGAACACAGATAAGCCTCTCTCAGCATAGAGGAGGGATAAGCAGTTAATATTCTCTCTTAACCCGGTCCCACCCCCCCGGGGGCGGGGAGGCTATATTACATTCTACCTTCAAGAAAAAGAATAATTTTTCAACCATTATACTTATAAAATTCATTAATTCCCCCTTCAATAGAATGCAGTAATTCCACAGGACTCCTCCAAATTACCCTGGAGATCAGCTTCTCAAACTGAGTCCATTAACATTTGGGGCTGGATGATTCTCTGTGGTGGGGCCATCCTGTGCACTGTAAGGTGGCGAGCAGTGACGCTGGGCTCCACCCACCTGTTAGCAGTAGCACCTCCCTGAGCTGTGACAAAAATGTCTCCAGACTTGTCCAGGGAAGAAGTATCCCCATGAGGGAGCTGAACTGCCATTGGCAGAGAATCTCTGCCACAGACAGACAGAAAGATAGGTAGATGGGTATGACAGACAGATAGATAGATAGATAGAAAGATGATTGATTGGATGGATGGATGGATGGATGGATGGATGGATGGATGGATGGACAAAGGGTATGATACATAGATGGAAAGATAGAAAGATAGATTGTTTGATTAATTGATTGGATGGATGGATGGATGGATGGATGGATGGATGGATGGATGGATGGTGGATAGGTGGGTAGGTAGGTAGGTAGGTAGGCAGGTAACAGACAGGATAGATAGGTGATACATAGATAAACAGGATGGTTAGATAATTGATAGGTAGGTAGGTAGATAGATAACAGATGGGATGGGTGGAGAGGGGGAAAGCGAGAGTGGGGAGGCGGGAGGGAGAGAGAGAGAGAAAGAGAGATACAGAGAGAGAGAGACAGACTCTCACGCTAATGCAGGTTCTCTCAGCCTAGCACTGCTGACATTTGAGGCTGGATGATTCTCTGTAGGGCCGTCCTGTGCACTGCAAAGCTGTAGAGCAGCGTCCCTGGGCTCCACTCACCACATGCCATCAGCATCCACCCCCAGTAGTGAAAACCACAACTGTCCCTAGACACTGTCAAGTGCCCGGTGGGGGAAGGCCGGCCCCCAGTTGAGACCCCCTGTTTTGGAGCAAGCACTGTCTGCAGAATTGCCTGCAATGATATAAACGTTCTCTATTTGTGCTGTCCAAGATGGTAGCCACAAGCTCACAAGTGGCTACTGAGGATTTGAATTGAGGCTATGGAGAGTAAGCAACTGAACTTTTATTGCATTTAATGTTAGATACCTTTAGAGTTCCTACCACCGAGACACACTGAATTCTTTTATTAGGTGTCGGCTTCTAACACTCCATCTTGGACATTGAAGTGGTTTATGCAGTCCAGGTTTTGAACACAAAATAGCTTTCGGGGGAGAAAAAAAAGGAGTCAATATAATAAATTAATGCATCACTTCCATCATGACTGATATTCTCCTGTGTCACAGGTGCTGTCTACCTCTGAGAAACTGCAATGAACAACACAAGGTTGGTCCCTCATTTAGTTTGGTTTAATTCCAGTCGGGCTGGAAGGAGGGGAGGAAACATTAATGACAGTAAGTCTAACTTGGGTGACCTCACATGAGTTTGTTTAGACTTGAGGACTTCAAACAACATATCCATCGGAGAACATTGGGATGCATCTAACTTTGGTCAAAAAGTCAGGGAAGGCCTCTTTTAAGAAGTAAAATTTCCAATGAAAATGGGAAGGCGGTGGAGATGGAGGGTTAAAGCCTTGTTCATAAGGTGCTTGGGCAGAGAATGGGCTCAACTGGGCTGCAAGAGGGAGGGTGGAGATGATCACGGCTTAGGGTTTGGGCATCTAAGCAGTGAGTGCTGACAACTTAGGCAAGGTGTGTATGTGCACAGCGGTCTTCTGGGTTGTTCTGTTTGGGGGAAGAAGAGGACACAGTTCATGTTGAACCCAGTGGATATATTGAGATTGAGGGATGGACTAGGTTGAATGGTGTCCCCCAAAATTATGTCTACATCCTAACCCCTGGTGCCTGTGAATGGAGCCTTATTTGAAAATAGGGTCTTTGTAGTTTCTATTAAGTAAACAATCTCCAGATAAGGCCATCCTGGATTGAGGGTGGGACCTAAATCCAACAACAGGTGTCCTTCTAAGAGACAGAAGAGGAAAAAATAATAATAATTAAAAATGGCCAGGCACGGTGGCTCACACCTGTAATCCCAGCACTTTGGGAGGCCGAGGCGGGTGGATCACCCGAGGACAGGAGTTCGAGACTAGCCTGGCCAACATGGTGAAATCCTGTCTCCACTAAAAATATTTTTAAAAAGCCGGGCGTGGTGTTGGGTGCCTATAATCCCAGCTACTCAGGAGGCTGAGGCAGGAGAATCACTTGAACCCGGGAGGCGGAGGTTACAGTGAGCCAAGATGACGCCACTGCACTCCAGCCTGGGCAAAAGAGTGAAATTCCGTCACAAATAAATAAATAAACAAATAAATTATTTTTAAAAAAAAATGAGGAGATACAGACACAGAGGAGAAGGCCACATGGAGACTGAGGCAGAGACTGGAGTGATACAGCCACAAGCGCAGGGACGCCTGGAGCCCCCAGGAGCTGGGAGATGCAGAAAGGATCCTCCCCTAGAGCCTCCAGAAGGAACTGCGTCCAACTCTAGTAGACTGAACTGGGGTCCCCACAAAGATATATTCACATCCTCATGTCCAGAAGCTGGAATGAGACCTTATTTGGAAATAAGGAACTCTGCAAATGTGATTAAGCTAGGGATCTTAAGATGAGATCGTCCTGGAGTAGGGTGGGCCCTAAATCCAATGACCAGTGTGCTTCTAAGAGACAGAAGAGGAGACACAGGCACAGAGGAGGCCACGTGGAGACAGAGGCAGAGACTGGAGAGATGTGGCCACAAGCCCAGGGATGCCTGGAGCCCCCAGGAGCCGGGAGAGGCAGGAAGGATCCTCCCTAGAACCTCCAGAGGGAGTACAGTCCTGCCGGCACTTTGATCTCAGACTCCTGGTGTCCAGGGCTGGGAGAGCATAAATTTCTGTTGCTTGTGTTCCTCAGTTTATGGTCATTTGTGACAATGGAGCAGGACACTCATATAAGAGTGTTGCTGGATATCCTGAGAAAAATGGACCTTCCAACAGGCAGTAGTTGGCAATGCACCCTTCAGGGCTCCTAAGAAAGGTCTAAACTAGACGTGTGCATTGAGACCCAAAGCCTTAAGATGATAACTGAAGTCACAGGCAGGGATGAGGTCACCCTTCTAATTTATTTAATGCAATGTTTTCTTTTAACTCTCAGCAGTCCCATATAAAGCTCTTCCTCTTTCTCTTTTACTGTAACATCCTATTTTTGTGGATGGAAACAATACCCTCTCCAACTCTTCTAGAAAGATATCTCAAAGTGAGATTTTTTGTTTTTGCTTATATTTCCCTTTTGGATTTTTTTTGTTTTGTTTTGCTTTTGTTTTTGTTTTTGAGACAGGATCTTGTTCTGTCGCCCAGGCTGGAGTGCAGAGGAGCAATCTTAGCTCAGTGCAGCCTCGAACTTCCAGGCTCAAGCAATCCTCCCACCTCAGCCTCCTGAGTAGCTGGGACTAAGGTATGTGCCACCACACTCAGCTAATTTTTGTATTTTTTGTAGAGATAGGGTCTCCCTATATTACCCAGGCTGGTCTCAAACTTCTGGGCTCAAGCAGTCTTCCCGCTCGACCTCCCAAAGATTGAGTCACAGCGCACATGACCCTCTTTTGCTTTTAATTTTCTCTTAGGTTCTCTGAATGATGTCATTTCTGGGACCACACGTCTTTACTTCCGTTAAGCTCTCACACAGTTTCACTGATAGCTCGATGCCAGATTCATGGTGGTTTTCCTAAGATACATCAGAAAGGCTGCCTCAGGTTTCTTTGCTGTGAATGACACTGGGGGACGACGCTATCCTGGAGTGCCACCACCCCACTGTCTTCCCTAGCTCTCTCCTACCCAGTGCCTGCCTTTTCATTTCCTTCTATTTCTTCACAAAGAAAACCCTAATGGTGAAAGCTTGCCCCCGGGCTTCCCTGCTTCCCGACAATCCAGCAACCTAATGGTTAAAGTCTAGCCCTACTGCAACGCTATAGCCACTACCCATTCAGCCTGGTCAGTGCAGGACACACCGCTTTTCACCTTTTTTTTTTTTTTTTGGAGACAGAGTCTCACTTTATTGGCCAGGTTGGAGTGCAGTGGCACGATCTAGGCTCACTGCAACCTCTGCCTCTTGGGTTCAAGCGATTCTCGTGCCTCAGCCTCCTGAGTAGCTGGGATGACAGGTGCCCACCAACATGCCTGGCTAATTTTTGTATTTTTAGTAGAGACGGGGTGAAATTCCCGGGTTGAATCCTCATCCCCAAGGTGATGGTGTTAGGAGGTGGGGTCTTTGGGAAGTGTCGCGGTCATGAGGGTGGAGCCTCATGAATGGGATCAGTGTCCTTATTAAAGGGACCCTAGAGAGCTCCCTCACCCTTTCCACCATGTGAGGATACAGTGAGAAGGTGCCATCTATGGAGCAGGAAGCCCTCACCAGACGCCAAATCTGCCACGCCTTGATCTGTGACTCCCAGCCTCCAGGACTGTGAGCAATAAACGCCTGTTTAAGCCCCCAGTCTACAATACAGACACTCCTCAACTTACAATGATGACATTACACCCCCATAAGCCCCTTGTAAGCTGAAAATATAGTAAGTCAAAAATGCATCGAATACACCTAACTTACGAATATCGCAGCTTAGCCTGACTTGCCCTGCTCACAATACTTCCATTAGCCACAACTGAGCAAAATCACCTAACGTGAAGCCTAGTTTACAATCAAGTATTGAATGCCTCGTGTAGTTTACTGAATACTGCACTGCAAGTTAAAAACAGAATGGTTGCATGGGTATTCAAAGCACGGTTTCCACTGACTGTGTCTCTCTTTCCCACCATTATAAAATCAAAAAATCATCAATCGAACTATCCTAACTCAAACTATCATAACTCAAACCATCATAAATGGAATCATCATAAATTAGGGATCTTCTGTATAAGACAGACTTTTTTTTGTTTGGCTGGACGCGGTGGCTCACAACTGTAATCCCAGCACTTCGGGAGGCCGAGGCAGGCGGATCACTTGAGGTCAGGAGTTTGAGACCAGCCTGGCCAACAAGGCAAAGCTCTGTCCATACTAAAAAATACAAAAATTAGCCAAGCATGGTGACATGCGCCTGTAATCCCACCTACTCGAGAGGCTGAGGCATGAGAATCACTTGAACCCGGAAGGCGGAGGTTGCAGTGAGCCAAGATTGCACCACTGCACTCCAGCCTGGGCAACAGAGCGAGACTGTTTCAAAAACAAACAGACAAACAAACAAAAAGCTACTTACTCGCCAAGCACAGTGGCTCATGCCTGTAATCCCAACACTTTGGGAGGCCAAGGCAGGAGGATCATTTGAGGCCAGAAGTCTGAGATCAGCTTGGATAATACAGCAAACCATCCCCACACCCCTGTGTCTACTAAAAATACAAAAAATTAACCAAGTATGGTGGTATGTGCCTGTAGTCTCAGCTACTTGGGAAGGCGCGGCAGGAGGACTCCTTGAGCCCAGTAGGTGAAGGCTGCAGTCAGCTATGATTACACCACTCCACTCCAGCCTGGGTGACAAAGCAACACCCAGTTTCTAAAAAAAAAGAAGTCACTTGCTCTATCTTCACTGTCCTGCTATTAAATTGGAGCCCTGCTTCCCGCACACTCCTTTGTCTGCTGGATCACTAACCTGAGAACAATCCTACTTCTTACTTTCCTTATCACCAGGCAATGTTTGTTTTCATTAATCATAATGTTCTTTTTTTTTTTCTTTTTTTTTTAAGATGCAGTCTCGCTCTGTCACCCAGACTGGAGTAGAGTGGTGTCATTACGGCTCACTGCAGTTCCAACTACCAGGCTCAGGCGATCATCCCGCATTAAGCTGAGTAGCTGGGACCACAGGTGCTCGTCACCATGCCCGACTTTGTATTTTTTGTAGAGACAGGTTCTTACTGTGTTGCCCAGGCTGGTGTCGACCTCCCAGGCTCAAGGAATCCTCCCGCCTCAGCCTCGCAAAGTGCTGGGATGACAGGCGTGGGCAACCGCACACAGCCATGAATCACCATGTTTTCTTTATCCAGTCTGGGAAGCCCAGCTGAGAGTCACACAGAACATGGTTTCTGGAACAAGGGCATCCCAAGGGAACGCTTGACAAAATCGCCTTTTGGAGCACACACAGGTCTACCCAGGGCACTGTCTGTTCTGCTCACTCAACAAGAACACCAGGCAGCCAGCTAGGGAACAGAGGATTCCTTTCCCACACAATGTGGCCATTCTTTCCTGAGCAGGTGGGTGGGCCAGCCGCTTAGTTTCATCTGAACATTTGCCAACATCCAAAGAATTAGAGTGTTTTCAGCAGCCTTAAGCGTTGTCATGAAATCAGCCAAAAACCTGTGATGCATATGGCTGTGTGCACAACTACGGATCTTCTAGTGACTATCGTATATGCTGGCATACCACAGAACCACAGACGCAGGAAGAAAGGCAAGCATCCCACTGAAAGAACTCATCCACTACATAGAAAGAAGACATTTTTCTCTTTTTCTTTTTTTTTTTTAGAGAGATGGGGTCTTGCTGTGCTGCTCAGGCTGGTCTCGAACTCCTGGGCCTTGAAAAGTGAGAGTGATCCTCCCACCTCGGCCTCCCAAAATGGTATGATTACAGGCATGAGCCACCATGTCCAGTAAAAGAAGTAGGTTTTCACTTTTTTTGCTGTTATTGTTGTGTTGTTTTGTTTTTGTCTTTGTGGTTTTTTGTGTATGTGTTTTGCTTTTTGTTTTTTTGGGGTTTTTTTTGAGACGGTCTCACTGCTGCTCAGGCTGGAGTGCAGTGGCATGCACAGCGGTACGATCTCAGCTCACTGCAACCTCCACCTCCCGGGTTGAAGTGATTTTCGTGCCTCAGCCTCCCGAGTAGCTGGGATTACAGATGCCCACCACCACACACCCGGCTAATTTTTGTAGTTCTGGGTAGAGACAGAGTTTCACCATGTTGGCCAGACTGGTCTTAAACTCCCGACCTCAAGTGATCTGCCCACCTTGGCTTCCCAAAGTGCTGGGATTACAGGTTTTTACTTTTACAGAGGTAGAGAATCTATCCCAGACCACACACTAGCCCACCATCCCACAACTTCCAAAATTCTTTTTTGTTTTGTTTTGTTTTTTGAGATGGAGTCTCGCTCTGTCAGAGATGTGCGCCACCACACCCGGCTAATTTTTTTTATTTTTTGAGACGGAGTGTCACTCTGTCACCCAGGCTGGAGTACAGTGGCACCAGCTCGGCTCACTGCAATCTCCGCCTCCCAGGTTCAAGCAATTCTCCTGCCTCAGCTTCCCAAGTAGCTGGGACTACAAGCGTGTGCCACCACGGCCCGGCTAATTTTTTTGTATTTTAGGAGAGATGGGGTTTCACTGTGTTGCCCAGGCTGGTCTCAAACTCCTGAGCTCAGGCAATCCACCCGCCTCAGCCTCCCAAAGTGCTGGGATTACAGGCGTGAGCCACTGTGCCCAGTATTTTCTTTAATTTTCTTTTTTCTTTTTTTTTTTTTTTTTTTGAGGTGGAGTCTCACTCTGTCACCCAGGCTGGAGTGCAGTGGCACGATCTCAGCTCACTGCAACCACCGCCTTCCAAGTTCAAGTGATTCTCCCGCGCCCGCCACATTTTTTGTATTTTTAGTAGAGACGGGGTTTCACCGTTATGGCCAGGATGGTCTCAAACTCCTGACCTCAGGTGATCCACCTGCCTCAGCCTCCCAAAGTTCTGGGATTACAGGCATGAGCCACCGCGCCTGGCCAGGTTTTCACTCTTAAAGAGGTGGAGAATCTCCGTCCCGGGTCCCACACTCGCCCACCATCCCACAACTTCCAAAGTTCTAAATGAGCATCTGAAACACTACAGCCAAATGGCACTCAATTGAGAATGCCTTCAGTGCAAACTTCCTGTTTATTTTTACTTTTCCCTTTGAAGGAAGACAAGCTCCCGGAACTCACACAGCTGTCCTGAAATGCATCGCATTTAAGGACACGCTTCTGTAGCAGGTGGCAGCTGACTTGTTTTCTCTGCACTTATTTCTGTGGCTTTTTGGGTGAAGAGGCGACTGGGAGTGTTGATTACACAGAGGAGGAAGCTGGAGCTGAAACAGCACCAGCTGGGTAAGAGAAACTTAAAAAAAGCAGAGCTCAATCACAGTCTAACAGTCACAAGCTATGAACATGTCAGACGACGAAACACCAAAAATAGGCGGTGACCTTTGGAGGTCAAAAGGGATGGGGTTTCCTAAGAGTGTTCCTCGGTTACAATTCTACTTCTTCTAGGACCCTCTGGCTTGTGACACCCAAAGCACCAGCTCAGAATCTGTATCAAAATACAATGCTTCAGGAGATTCTAGAAACCTAAAACGAGTGGAAAAAATGAAAGAAACCCAGAGCAAAACACAGTGTAACTGAAAACAGGAAGTTAACAGAGAAACATAAAGGAAACCCAAAGCTGTTTCTTTGCAAAGACTGATGAAATCGATAAACCAGAATCTATTCTCAAAATAAAATACTCAACTGTTTGAGGATAAACTAAACAAAAGCCTTAATAGATAAAATCACGTCCAACAACTATCTCTATTCAACTACCCAGGGAATATCTTGAGTCGTTACTGATGTTTTTTCTATATTTTCTTCTTTTACTTTTTTCTTCTCTTTTCCTTCTTCTCTTTTCTTTTTTTCTTTTCTTTCTTTTCTTTCATGGTCTCACTCTGTCACCCGGGCTGGAGCACAATGGTGCAATCATAGCTCACTTCAACCTCGACCTCCTTGGCTCAAGTGATCCTCCCACCTCGGCCTCCCAAGTTGCTGGGACTACAGGCACGTGCCACCACACCCAGCTAATTGGTTTTGTTTTTTGTTTTTTGTTTTTAGAGACAAGGTTTCACCACGTTGCCGAGGCTAGTCTTGAACCCCTGGCCTCAAGCACTCCTCCCACCTTGACCTCCCAAAGTGCTGGGATTATAGGTGTTGAGCCCAGCCCGAAAATCAATGAAGTTGACAAGACAGAATCTGTTTTCAAAAGAAAATACTAAACTGTTTAAGGACGAACTAAAGAAAAGCTTTAATAAACAAAATCATGTCTAACAACTATTTCTATTCCAGTGTCCAGGGAATATTTTGAGTCACTATGGATTTTTTTTCTATATAAATTATTTATTTTTCTTTTTTCTTCTGTTTCCTTTCTTCTTTATCTTTTATTTCCTTTGCTTTTTTTCTTTTCTTTCTTTCTTTCAGAATCTTGCTCTGTCACTAAGGCTGGAGTGCAGTGGCGCCATCACAGCTCACTGCAGCCTCCAACTCCTGGGCTCAAATGATCCTCCTGCCTCAGCCTCCTGAACAGCTGGGACCACAGGTATGTGCCACCACACACGGCTAATTTTTTTTACTGTTTGTAAAGACAAGGTCTCACTGTGTTGTCCAGGTTAGTCTAGAACTGCTAGCCTCAAATGATTCTCCCTCCTTGACCTCCAAAAGCACTGGGATTACAGGCGTGAGCTACTGTGTGTCGCCTATTTTTTCTTAAGGTGTCATTGTAAACAAAATCAACAGCCCATGAAGAAGAAATTCTAGACAACTTGCTTTCTCAACACCCTTTTGACTTTTGGAATTTCATCTAAGCTGGATTTTGCAATCTTTGAAGAATAATTCCCTAAGACATTGTCTCCAACCATAAGCTAGCTCTGTCAGTGGCATCTGAACCAGAGCAACTCCATCTTGAAGGGGGGCTGGGTAAAATGAGGCTGAAGCCTGCTGGGCTGCATGCCCAGATGGTGAAGGCATCCTAAGTCACGGGATGAGATAGGAGGCCAGCACTAAGATGCAGGTCATAAAGAGCTTGCTGATAAAACAGGCTGCAGTAAAGAAGCCGGCCAAATCCCACCCAAACCAAGATGGCCACAAGAGTGACCTCTGGTTGTCCTCACTGCTACACTCCCACCAGCGCCATGACAGTTTACAAATGCCATGGCAACGTCAGGAAGTTTCCTTATATGGTCTAAAAAGGAAAGGCATGAATAATCCACCTTTCGTTTACCATATAATCAAGAAACAGCCATAAAAATGGGCAACCAGCAGCCCTCGAGGCTGCTCTGCCTATGGAGTAGCCATTCTTTTATTCCTCTACTTTCTCAGTAAACTTGCTTTCACTTTACTCTATGGATTTGCCCTGAATTTTTTCTTGCATGAGATCCAAGAACCCTCTCTTGGCGTCTGGACATAGACCC
This sequence comes from Rhinopithecus roxellana, assembly GCF_007565055.1. NCBI lineage: Eukaryota > Metazoa > Chordata > Mammalia > Primates > Cercopithecidae > Rhinopithecus > Rhinopithecus roxellana. Next base: position 172,394 of record NW_022142251.1, on the reverse strand, counting down.
CTTTCTGTTAACAGCTCTGTTCCCTCTACTCTTGTCCTCTCATTGCCAAGACTCCAATATAAGCTTGTATACCCAAATAAATGCAGGCAGGCTTGCACAGGGTCGCCCTGTGCCCGTGCATCCAAAGAGATCCCAGGTGCCCTAAGCATTACAAAGCACTTGTTTCTTCTGTGCCAAGGTTTCTCTGGCCACACCTGCGTGCAACCCCTTTGTTCTGCAAAATGACTCCCAAGGGAATGATTCAGCAAGGTGAAAACATCCACCAAATTAGTTGTCAACGATTTTAAAAGAACCCTCCACAGGTTGCCCTCCAAATCTCTTTGATGGGGTGCCTCCCCAATATAACATCCAAAATAACTACCTCGGAGAATCATGTAATGTCCACACACAACGCATGCTAAGTAAATGGTAGCGTGGGTTGCAAGGATCTGTGTGGACTTGTGCAACTGAACAGGAACTGCGTGAGACAACTTCCTTTCTCTATGTCCTGGTGAAAAATGCTAATGGATTTTTAAACAGGTACAAGGGCATGGAGGCCAGCAGGGAAGACACTGCACAGAAGGAAGGTCTATTTTTCTTTTTTCTTTTTAAATTGAGGCAGGGTCTCACTCTGTCACACAAGCTAGAGTGCGGTAGCACAATCGCAGCTCACGGAAGCCCGAGCTCAAGCAATCCTCCCATCTCAGCCCCCCGAATAGCTGGGACCACAGGCATGCGTCCCCGTGCCTGGCTAATTTTCCCCGCCTTGTAGAGATGGGGTCTTCTTATGTTGCCCAGGCTGGTCTCAAACCCCTGGACCCAAGTGATCCTCTCACCCTGGCCTTCCAAAGTGCTGGGATTACAAGTGTGAGCCACCGTGCCCAGCCCTATGTTTCAAACATATTAAAGAATGACCAGGGTCTAACCTTGACAGTTCTGGATTAAGCAGGATGGAAAGGCCCAAACTAGTCACATGGACAGTTTTCTGCCCTCCTCTCTTCTCTTCTCTCCACCTTCTGAGAGAATGAGCTGGGCATGGTGGTGTGTCCCTGTAGACCCAGCTGCTTGGGAGACTGAGGTAGGAGGATCACTTGAGCCCTGTAGTTTGAGGCTGCAGCTGAGCTATGATTGATTGCACTCCAGCCTGGGCGACAGAGCAACACCTTGTCTCTAAAAAACAAAAAACAAACAAAATCATAATCCCTTGACCTAGCCACTGTATCATCTGACAGAAGACATGAAAGGCTGGAAGAACTGCCCAGAGGCGTCCCACAGGAAATTCCTCCGTAGGGAGACTCACCAGACCGGCAACAGCCTCCCACACTGACAGTCTCTGTGTGGTCTCCTTAGACCACAGGAAGGTGGAGGTGGACGCCATCAGCGCTGGAGGGGGAAGGAATTTCCATCCTCGAACCTGCACCTCCTTCCTCTGCAAGTCATTTACATCTTCGCTAAAGGTGTTCAGACAGGGTAGGGTGAGTCTCCTGGATGCCTATTCCACCATCATGGGAGAACTGCTGGACGGCTTCAAATGCATCTAATGTGTTTTGGGTTTTTTTGTTTTTTGTTTCTTTGAGATGGAGTCTCACTCTATCACCCAGGCTGGAGTGCAGTGGCACAGACCTGGCTCACTGCAACCTCTGTCTCCCGTGTTCCAGTGATTCTCCTGCCTTAGCCTCCTGAGCAGCTGGGATGACAGGCACCCACTACCACGCCCAGCTAATTTTTGTATTTTGGGGTACAAACAGGGTTTCGTCATGTTCACCAGTCTGGTTTCGAACTCCTGATCTCAAGTGATCCGCCCACCTCGGCCTCCCAAAGTGCTGGGATTCCAGGTGTGAGCCCCTACACCCGGCCTCCAGTGGCTATTTATCATGTTTTCTACTACTCAGATCAAATGCAAACGCCAACTGGACTTTTACTTAAGATCCTAATGGGGAAGCAAAATGTCCATCATCCTGTCTCAACCAACACAGCACAGAAGCGGAGATGCTGGGAAAACATGCCCACCTCAGAAACGCAGCGTGAAAACGTTCCAGAAAGGAAGAGTTTCTTAAGAGTATTGGTTGCATTGGTTTCATTCTTCTTGCACAAGGGAACCTTGGAAAAAAAGGGGCTGGCCAAGTTTGCCCACACACATGAGTATTACCAAATTCATCCACATGCCCAGGTTTCTGTGCAAACAATCTGCCCTCTGGCACCTGCACCTGTGTTTCTGTCTTGCTCCTCCACTAGGATACGAGATTTGCTTCTGGGATTCTAAAGTACATAGGTCAGGCAGGGCACGGTGGCTCATGCCTATAATCCCAGCACTTTGGGAGGCTAAACTGGGAGGATCACTTGAGGCCAAGAGTTCAAGACCAGCCTGGGAAACATGACGAGACTCTATCTCTACAAAAAAAATCAAAACAATAGCCTGGTATGGTGATGCACACCTGTAGTCCCAGCTACTCAGGAGGCTGAGGTGAGAGGATCCCTTGAGCCTGGGACGTCGATGCCACCGTGACACCACATCACTGCACTCCAGCCTGGGCATCCAGGCTGTCCAAAAAAAAAAAGGAGTGAGATAATGATATTTATCTCTCTGTGCAGTATTTGTCTTTCTGTGCCTGGCTTATTTCTCAGAGCATAATGACCTCCAGTTGCATCCACATTGTTGCAAATGACAGGACTTTATTCTTTTTACAGGCTGAATAGTACTCCATTGCATAGAGCCCACATTTTCTTCACCCAGTCATCTGCTGACGGGCACGTGGGTTGCTGCCCTATCTCGGCTGTTGTGTGACTTGTGCTGCAGTGAACCTGGGAGTGCAGGTATCTCTTCATTGTATGTGGTTTTAAGTCACTATATTTGCGGTCCTTCATTCCAGCAGTCACGCAAGACTAAGATAGTGTGAAAGAACATAGAAGAGGTAATGATAGACCAGTGCATCGCAGCTGCCTTTCCCTGGACCCTGCTGTGTGAGGTGAATAGAGCCCCATCGAAATCCATTTGGGCTGCCATCACAAAACACGGTAGACCGGGGCTTAGAAACAACAGACTTTACTGCTGTTAGTCCTGGAGGCTGCAAGTCCAAGATGAAGGTGTGGGAGATTCAGAGTCTGGTGGGGACTGGCTTCTTAATTAATAGACGGTGCCATCTCGCTGTGTCCTCATATAGTGGAAGGAGTGAGGGAGCTCTCTGGGGCCCCTTCTGTAAGGACACTGATCCCACTCATGAGACCCCACCCTAGTGACCCCATTACCTCCTAAAAGCCCCGCCTCCTAACACCAGCACCTTGGGGATTAGGGTTTTGATATAAGAATCTTGGGGTGGGGGACACAAATATGATGGTGGCGGCCCCAGACCTGGTTTTGGGACTGGATCCCACCACAGTAGAGGACCACGGGGAGGCCACCTGGAGAAACAGGCAGAGGGAACCTGTCACACAGACAGAAACATCGGTTCTACCTCCTCACCCTGGGCTTACCAGGAAGCTTCTAACCACAGACTTTTCTAACGGGGAAAACGAGGTCACAATTCTAAGTCAAGCACTTTCAGCTTTTTGGAAGGGATGCCTCGGGCTTCCTCTGTATTTCCCCCAAGGTTTTTCTTTTCTTTTTTTTTTTTGAGACAGAGTCTTGCTCTGTCACCCAGGCTGGAGTGCAGTGGCGTGATCTCAGCTCATTGCAAGCTCCGCCTCCTGGGTTTACACCATTCTCCTGCCCTAGCCTCCCAAGTAGCTGGGACTACAGGCGCCCGCCACCACGCCTGGCTAATTTTTTGTATTTTTAGTAGAGACGGGGTTTCACCATGTTAGCCAGGATGGTCTCGATCTCCTGACCTTGTGATCTGCCCACCTCGGCCTCCCAAAGTGCTGGGATTATAGGCGTGAGCCACCGGGCCCAGCCAGTTTTTTTTTTTTGTTTTTTTTTTTAAAGTCATCAACATTACTACCTTTTTAAAAGATATATATCTCCCTTTTTTCAACTTTACATATGCAATTTCATGCTAGAGAGAAGAGGAAGCTGATGGATAGAAAAGGTTTACTTTTTGGAGACCCTACAGTGTGCCAGGCACTGTGTAATCATCTCCCTTGGTACTTTATTTTTGACATAGGGTCTTGCTCTGTTGCCCAGGCTGGAGCACAGTGGCACCATCATGGCTCACTGCAGTCTCCACCTCCTGGGCTCAAGCGATTCTCCTGCCTCAGCCTCCCTAGTAGCTGGGACTACTGGTGCATGCCATCACATGCAGCTACTTTAAAAAAATTTTTGTAGAGATGGGGTCGTGCTATATTGCCCAGACAGATCTTAAGCTCCTGGGCTCAAGCGATGCTCCTACCTCAGCATCCCAAAGTGCTAGGATTACAGGCGTGAGCCTCCACACCTGGCCTCCCTTGAAGTTTTATTTTTTGAGACAAGGTCTCTGTCACCCAGGCTGGAGTACAGTAGCACAATCTCAGCCCACTGCAGCCTCAACCTCCTGGGCTCAAGCGATTCTCATGCTTTAGCCCTCCTTTGATTTTCACAAGTATGTCTCTTCCTGGTGGGGGCTGTCTGCTGCTTTTGGGAGTTTAACATCTCCCTTCTTTGCAGCGTGCCCATGAACTGTAGATGACTTTGTTTTTGTCGTCCGATTCCAGTGTGCACGCCTTGCTTTCCCGGGGAGGAGGCAGCGTGCTGCAGGCGAAACCCTTTGGGTACATAGCATCCCTTCTCTCAGATCCTCTTTCCCATTAAGAAAATAAGGCTACAAGCATGGTGGACAAAACTGTAGTCCCAGCTACGTGGGAGGCTGAGGTGGGAGGATCACCTGAGCCCAGGAGTTCGAGACCAGCCTGGGCGACATAGCAATGCCCATCTCTACAAAAATAAATAAATAAACTAGCTGAGTGTGGTGGTGCACGTCTGTAGTCCCAACTACTTGGGAGACTGAGGTGGGAAGATCGCTTGAGCCTGGGAGGTCGATGCTGCAGTGAGCTGTGATTGCACCACTATACCCCAGCCTAGGTGACAGTGAGACCCTGTCTCTAAAAAAAAAAAAAGAAAAAAGAAAATAACACTAATGTTGTCATGGTGGAGCTTCTGTCCATAGAGAAACTAATGTACATAGTGTACCCGTCCAATACTTGGCATCAGTGAGTGTCATAAGAACAACTGTCGACAGTGCCATCATCCATTCATTTCTTTACTCACACACAGAGTGACCAGCTTGTCCCTGTCTCTGACTGCGACTTTCCTGGCTAGCACTGAAGGTTTCCCACCTCAGGAAACTTTCCCCTGGCACATGAGGAGGGTTGATCTCTCTACCCATGCAGTGGATGGTCTTGGGCACACACTAAGTGCTGGGTCTGTTCTCTGAATATGGGAGATGAAAGTGACTCCAACACACAGAGGTCCCGGCACTCTTGGCATTTATGTTCCAGCAGCAGAGGCAGGCGGAATGCTTGAGCCCAGGAGTTCAAGACGATCCTGGGCAACACAGTGAGACCCCGTCTCTTTTATTAAAATAAGTCCTGCACACATGTATCTTAATTTAACTTAAATTTAATGTAACATGTATTGTAACTTAAAACTAAATTAAATTTTAAAAATAAAATGAAATAAACAATGAAGAGGAGAAACTTCTATCCTTGGAAATGTTCTCTGATGTGTAATATTTTCTCTCATCTCTTGGCATTTGTGTGATGCACTTAAATGGAAACTGTCATTCACACATGCATGAGCTGGTTTCACACGGGGCAACCACACAAGATAAACAAGATTAAAGGGCTGAGCTCCACTTTCTGTGTATTGTTAGGCCACAAACAACACTCCTAATTGCTATGTCAACGGTGCCCACAAGGCTGCTGATTTATGCACACAGTAAAATCTCACCAGTTCAGATGCCATTCGTTCCGGCAGCATGCTGGTGTGACAGACAGGGTGGGGATATCATGGACTCAATGTCTGTGTGCCCCTAAAATTCCTCTGTTGAAATCCTCACCTGCAAGGTAATGGTGTCAGGGGGTGAGGCCCTAGGGAGGTGATGAGGTCATGAGGATGGAGCCTCATGAATGGGATCAGTGCCCTTATAAAGGGACCCCAGAGAGCTCCCTCACCCCTTCCACCATGTGAGGACACAGCAAGAAGGCACCATCTATGAACCAGGAAGCAGGTCCCCACCAGACACTGAATCTGCCACGCCTTGATCTTGGACCTCCAGCCTCCCAAACTGTGAATAAATGTCTGTGGTTTATAAGTCACCCAGTCAGTGGTGTTTTGCTACAACAGCCTGAACAGACTAACTTGGGGCATTAATAAGAACCAGCAACAAGGAGAGGAAAGGAAATTCTGGCCAATTCAGGAGAACCAAGGACAGGAGAAAACCTACCAGTATAAGCACTTTAGATCTGAGAACCATGTATCATTAATTATGAAGATCTCCTAGCTCTTAATAAAATATTTTCAGATGTATAGTATGTGCAAGTTTAAAAAAAAAAAAGTGTCTGGCCGGACACGGTGGCTCATGCCTGTAATCCCACCTCTTTGGGAGGCCAAGGCAGGTGGATCACCTGAGGTCAGGAGTTCGAGACCAGCCTGACCAACATAGAGAAACCCCATCTCTATTAAAACTACAAAATTAGCCAGGCATGGTGACACATGCCTGTAATCCCAGCTACTCAGGAGGCTGAGGCAGGAGAATCACTTGTACCTGGGAAGCGGAGCTTGTGGTCAATACATTCCAGCCTGGGCAACAAGAGCGAAACTCTGTCTCAAAAAAAAAAAAAAAAAAAACAGTGTCGGGCAAGACAGAGGGGTCTGTGGTGAGGGAATTCATCCTGCACCATGGTTTGGAGGGTAGTAGCTGCCCAAATCCACACAGTGGGTAAAACTGCACAGAACTCTACACACATACTCGCAAACACAAATGAACACCTTTTGAAAACTAATAAAGGCTGAACAAGCCGGGCACGATGGCTCCTGCCTGTATACAATCCCAGCTCTTTGGAAGGCCAAGGCAGGAGGATCGCTTGAGCCCAGGAGTTCAAGGCTGGAGTGAGCCGAGATTGCACCACTGCACTCCAGACTGGGCAACGGAGTGAGACCCTGTCTCAAAAAAAAAAAAAAAAAAAAAAAAAAAGCTGAACGAGGTTTAATAGGGATATACCGACATCGATGACATGCTTCTGATATTGTCCCACGGATATGAAGACGTCACCATGGGGAAGCTGGCTGAAGGGTCCGTGAGACTCCAGGTACTGTTTTTGAAATCTCCAGTGAATCTGTATTTCAAAATATATATATTTTTAATAGGGGTCTAGGAATTTTGGAGTCTTCCTCATAGTAACCGTGTAGGACAGGTTCTGTCATTATTTCCCTTTTTTTTTTGAGACGGAGTCTCGCTCTGTGCCCAGGCTGGAGTGCAGTGGCCGGAACTCAGCTCAGTGCAAGTTCCGCCTCCCGGGTTTACACCATTCTCCTGCCTCAGCCTCCCGAGTAGCTGGGACTACAGGCGCCCGCCACCTCGCCTGGCTAGTTTTTTGTATTTTTTTTTTAGTAGAGACGGGGTTTCACCGTGTTAGCCAGGATGGTTTCGATCTCCTGACCTCGTGATCCGCCCGTCTCGGCCTCCCAAAGTGCTGGGATTACAGGCTTGAGCCACCGCGCCCGGCTTATTTCCCTTTTTTTAGATGAGTAAATGCAGAAGCAGGTTGAGAAAGGGAAAATGAAATGTGGACTCAAAGCCTGGCCACTGTTTTACCTGCTGAATTACCTCCTTCCTGACAGGTTCACACTCAGGGTACTCAGGAGAAGCAAGCACTGGGTCGTAGATGCCAAATGGTTCGATAAGGACACTTCTGGGGGAAAAACCGAAGTATTTTTTAACTGATATATAGAGAAAGGAATTCTCAAGTGGTCATTTTAAGTAGGAAGATTGATAAAATAAGGCTGGTGGATGGGTGCACAGATTCATCCTCTTCTCTCTACATAGGGTAAGTTTTTCATTTCCATAATATCATTTTTTTATTTTATTTTTTAGAGAGAGGATCTCACTGTATCACCCACGCTGGCGTACAGTGGCGCGATTGTGGTAGACTGCAGCCTTGACCTCCTGGGCTCAAGTGATCCTCTTGCTTCAGGTTCTCAGGTAACTAAGACTACAGGTGCACGCCACCATGCCCAGCTAACTTTTATTACTATTTTTTTTTAAGAGATGAGGATCTCACTATATTGCCCAGGCTGGTCTGGAACTCCTGGCCTCAAGTCATCCTCCCACCGAGACCTCCCAAATACCTAGGACTACAGGCACGCACCACTGTACCTGGCCCTGAAATTTCTTTTTTTAAAGCAATTGTTCTCCCTCATAGGAACAAGCATGGCTTGGTTATATGAACAAGAAATTTGAAGAACCAGATTGAAAACCATTTTTTCTCTAAGGAGTAGTAGGACCATTCTGAACCAAAGTTTCTAAAACTATTAAATCGGCCTTTAGACCAGATGTATTCCAGAATCCCTTTATGCACGAAAAAGAAAAAAAAATCCATTATCAGATTTTTCACAACTGCAAACTGCACTCTTTTTCCTAACTACCTGAACTGGAGGAAACTGGTCAATCTAGAACGCTGACACTTTCTTTTTTTTCCTCCGTCACCCAGGCTGGAGTGCAGGGGTGTGATCCTGGCTCACTGCAACCTCTGCCTCCTGGGTGCAAGCAATTCCTTTGCCTCAGCCTCCTGAGAAGCTGGGATTACAGGTGCCTGCCACCACGCCCGGCTAGTTTCTGTATTTTCTCAGTAGAGATAGGGTTTCGCCATGTTGGCCAGGCTGGTCTGGAACTCCTGAGAGCAAGTGATCCGCCTGTCTCGGCCTCCCAAAGTGCTGGGACTACAGGCATGAGCCACCACGCCCAGCCTCTGATTAGCTTTAAGTCATAGAAAATAGGATTGCTCAACTGGCAATCTGCATACAAATCCCCTCCGCCCACCCCCCAAAAAATTCAGTACTTCTGGGGGTGCTTGTTTGGGGCCTGAGGGAATTAGGAATGAGGGGAACTAGCACTGGAAAGCAAACTTATGTTCCTGCAGGGACAGCTCAGGATGAAGAGAGGTCGCACCCACCCAGACTGGGTTTCAACTCCAGACTGAGACTCGAGCTCGCCCCTTACTCTTCATCACGCCTTGGAAAACAGTCCAAAGCTGCTGTAGATTGTGGCTCAGAGACACAATCGTGAAGGATCTAAAAGGCTTTTTAAAAATTTATTATTTAAGGTGAATCACAGAGATTGCTCTTTAACCAACAATAAAGAAAAGGGCTCGGATAAAAGGCAGCAGATGTCACCAAAGCTGTGAAGTTGTCATGAGTGTTCCAGACATGCATGCAAACACACACACACACACACCGCTGGGTCCTGGTCCCCTGTTGTCCAGTGAGTGTGGGATACCTAGCTCTCCTGCCACACCCTTGGAGACCATAGGAAGTTATCCTTGAGAAAGGAGCATCATCCTCATTAAGAGAGCACTGACTGGAAAAAAAAAAAAAAACCTGACTTCCCCGCCCAGCCAGCTTGGTCCCCAGAGGCAGTGACACTCTATTTTTAAGGATGAGGTTACACGCTGGGCACCCTAAGCTGACTTGACATCAAACTGAGTGGTCCCCCGTGACACCAGAGCTCCTCACCTCTGCCGCCCTCCTGCCCGCATCCTGCTCTCTGCCCTGGCCTCCAGCCTCAAGGGACCCATGTGGGTGCCCCAAAGAATGACAAACGCTGGTGCTGAGTGCCAAGGAACGGCTGGACCTCGTCAATTTTCCATTGTCGAGCTGTATTTCCACCGACTGTGGCGGCTGCGCCAGTCAGGGTTCCTGCCCCACCCTTCTTCCCCACAAAACACACCCAGCTCTAAGATTAGCCCAGGACAGCTTGCCGGGGAGACCAAGGCAAGGGGGAAGGCAGAGAGAGAGGAGGGAGGGAGACAGAGAAACCAAGACAGGAAGGGGACAGGGAGACAGACACCAAGAGACAGAGGAGGAGAAATGCAGAGAGACAAGAACAGAGACAGAAAGAGGGAGAGAGAAAATGAGATAGAGAGGAGAAGGGAGGGAGGGAGGGAAAGGAGAAAGAGTGCCTCCTCCCACTGTCCTTCCAAATTCAGGCTTTCCTCATGGGCCCTTCCTCAAAGTCTAAGTGGCACTGAAGGCAGCTAAGTCCCCTCTTCCTCAGCGGTTTTGAAGGCCCCCTGGCTATGCCCTCTGGTCTTCCTAAGCCATAAGCTGTGGCCTCGAGCCCTTGGGCTTCCCAGCCCAGCTTCCTCCTTTCCAAAATGAGAGGACAAATAGGAGTCAGAGGGCCTGAGAGCCCCCGCCTCACCAACACACCCAGGACACCCCCCTCTGTTCTCCCATTTATTTTCTTGACAACCAACACCCCACTTAGCCACACAGAGTCGCTAAGAGGCACAGGCGGGCCGGTGACAACTGTTTAAATCCAGCGCCCACGCACGGTTGGGATATTCTGACCCACTCAGGGCTGCCCCATAAGCCAGCGCGTGTCCGGATCCCAGCGCACCGAGAACTCGAAACCTGTCAAGCTGCCCATTCGGGGTTCAGTTCAAAGACAGAGGACAAAGGAAACGGATAAAGCGTCCAATACAAGAATTACCCATTTCAGACGCACAAGACGAAAAGCAGGTGTCAGGACATGTTAGGATCCGTTCCCAGCGCTGCCGTCCTCGTCCCCACAACGCCACGGGACACCTGTCCCTCAAAGCCCAGCTGCTCCTGCAGCCCCTGGAGAAATCTGTACATTCCCTGCCGCTGGGCACACGGGGAGGCTGGCCTGGGGGAGGCCGGCAGGGGCCTTCGGATCCCGCGCCCGTGTCCCTGGGGTCGCTGCCAGGGAGGGGGCACGAGGTCCCCCAGGCGAGGTGACCCGCAGGAGGTTTTGTGACGTCGGACGGCCCAGGCCCCAGAGTGCTGTGTGTGCTGGGAGTGGAGAGTGGTCTCCGAGAGGAGCCGTCGGCATTTCAGGGAAGGCACCCGGCCGGTCGGGGGAACTTGTCTGGGCTGAGGGGTGCGCTCCACCTCCCCAAGCGCCCCCCGGGGAGACCTGGGGCGCAGGAGCAGCCCCGCGCGAGGACTCCGAGCCGGAGTAGCCGGGCAGGTCCCTCCCCAGGAGGCCGGCACCCGGGGCCCTTTGTCCTACTACAGCGTCCCGGCCGCGCCGCGCACCCCTGTGGGCCGAGTCCCCGCCCGCACTCACTCACCCACGGTGGCCAGCGTGTCAAAGTCCTGCAGGCGGTAGGCAGGCGGCTCCGGCGACCGCGCCTCGGGGCTGGGGCAGAGCGCGGGCGCCCCGTCGGGGGTCTCCTCCGCCACCTTGCGGGGGTCGCTCTCCGCCGCGGCCGCCTGGGCCAGCCCGGGCGCCTCCATGGGGACGCACTCAGGTCCGGGGCACCGGGCCAGGCCGAAGCGATTGGGGAGCCGGGCTTCCCGGGACGCAGCCTCGGAGGGCGGCGCGGCGGCGGCGGCGGCATCAACGGAGGCTCCCCATGCGCACCCTCGCCTCCTGGTGCGCCGCCTGGCGCAGCTGACGGAGCGACGGGGACAATGGCGGGGCGGCGCTCACGGCACAAGCAGCAACGGCCCCGGGTGGGAGCAGCCGCCGGCCTCGGGGGTCGGGCACCGAGTGCCGGACGGCTGCGGGGAAGGCGGGGGCCGCGGCCCGGGCTTGGGGGGCGAGGCGGGGGCCCTGCGCATTCCCGGTCTCACGCCCGCTGCCTCCTCCAGCTCGGTAGCCGCGTGCGCGCTGATGGGGCGGGCGGAAGCAGCCTGGGCGTGACCGCTCCTCTCCCCGCCCCCGCCCGGCCGCGGGGCTGGGGGCGTCGCCTTCGCGCGCCCCGCCCCCGGCGCGACCCAGCCCAGGAACCGGAGACCCGGGCGTGCGGATGGTTCCAGCCGCCGACGGCTGGCGCGGCTCTGGGGAGGTGCCCACGCCCGCTCCGCGCCCGGGGCGCCCCTGGGGTGGGACCCAGGTTGAAGCCTCCCCGGGGACGCACTGGCGGGACACCCGCGTCGCTGCACCCAAGCCCGGAAGATGGGGAGGCGAGGGGGCCCGGGGACAGGGAGGGCGTAGCTCCACAAAAGTGAAGTTCAGAAATAAAAAGTGAAATTGGCTTTTGGTGAGGAGAGGGGCTCGGATTAGCCTGGCTACTCAGGACGCGCGTTGTGCGCGGATCCCCAAGAGGGGCTGCCGGGTCTTGGGGATGAGGTCAGCGTCCTGGTTTTGCTGTAGGACTCTGGTGATTCTAGATTTCTACTTGGAAGCGATGGGGAAGGGTAGGCTCGACCCTGCGCGTTTCTTTGCAGCTTCCTGTGGATCTAGAATTATTTCCAAGTAAACATTTCTTTAAAGAACTAGGGAAAGACAGGTTTGAGAGATCGCCGTACCAAATGTAGCGCGTGAAACTTGATTGGTCACTGTTTCAAATATCCCGGCGACAACCCGATAAAGAATTGCGCAGACGCGTTTCGATTTCAGAAACGCAAAGATTTTTTTTTTTCCTGGCTTGAGCGTGGCTCAGGCAATAGTTGGACATACTTATATTTAAAACCCTATCCGTGTGGATTTGAAATGCAAATACAGCTAGACATTTGGTCACCCCTTTCCCCAGGGAAATGCAGATAGTGCTTAACTTGCGGGCCTGGCACGGCCTGGACGCTGCGCCCCTGACCCGCGACCAGGGCAGCCCAGGCTGCCGGTTCGCCGACCACTCTGAGCAGCAAGGGGTCAAACTGCTAACGCCTTTGTTTTGAGGGATCTCAGCGATTCTGCGACTGGAGGGGGTCTCCAGTCCCTCAGTCCGCTGGTCAGGGGGGCTTTCCGAGAGGCAAAGCAGCCTCTAAGTCAGAACGGACACATTTTAAGGGGACCAAGCCGAGCCATCCTTGCGCAGCTAACAGGGAGGGGGAGTCAGGAAGTCTGAACCTGGCTCAGGCTTTGTATTTCTGGCCCCTGGCTGCCAGCCTCGCCCCAGCCTCCACCTGCATTTTGTGGGTGGCATTTCCCCCGGGGGGTGACACCCGCTCTCTATGCTCTGCAAAATCCTGAGCTGGAATGCAAAACATATGCGACACCAACAGGCCCCCGCCATTCCCTGAGCCTGGTTAGGACAGGTCACGGCCCTGCCAAGCAAGCTTCACCAGCAAGCCATGCAATCCCTTGATCCTGGTTAGGACAGGAAACGGCCCTGCCAAGCCTGCCTGGCTGAGGGGTTAAGGGCCAGCCAGGAACGCGCACTCAGGAAGAGTTCGTGTCACCCCGCGGAACGCGCGCCCTCTCCACTAGGGCCTGACCTTGGAAATGCAAGGCTGCGGCCTCATGAAGTCCTTTTAATCAAGGCCCGGGTTTCACACCCAATTAAGCAGATGTCTTTGCCTGCAGATTGCGCGCAGGAAGAAGAACGTGGCACAGATTTGCAGCGTCAAACTCTGCTTGGGCTGCTGGTTAGTCTGACTCCACCGATCCCACTCTGAACTTGACCACATAGCTACCTCTTCTTAGAAATGGACCCTGCACGTTTCTCAACACCTTGCTTGACAAAGCAGCTTTCATCTGGAAGGATCATAAAAATCCTTGAGAAACCACAGCCTATTACTCGAGAGACAAAAAAGGAAAATCCCTGTGAGTTAGGCATGGAAGGGTCATTATCGCCTTAATGAAGTGGCATTAATTTGCGGTGGAGTCAGGAAATGCTGAACTCTGCCATTCAGAAGGAATAAGTCCCTGACCCTAAACCAGAATGAGCTATAAATTCAATACAATGATAGGTGCAGGTGTTGTTAAATATGAGCGGAATCAAAATTGTACCATCTGGCTGAGCGCAGAGGCTCACACCTGTGATCTCAGCACTTTGAGAGGCACAGGGGTTCGAGACCAACCTGGGCAACATTAGAACACGCCTCCCATCTCTACCAAAAATAAGTTTTTAAACTAGCCAGGTGTGGTGGTGCACACCTATAATCCCAGCACAGAGGCAAAGGCACGAGGATGCCTCGAGCCCAGGAGGTCAAGGCTGCAGTGAGCTATGACTGCGCCACTGCCCTCCAGCCTGGGCAAGAGAGTGAGATCCTGACTGAAAAAAAAAAAAAAAATCCTACCATCTCTGAAGGGAGCTGAACACTCTTTAAGCATGTATACTGTATGTGTGTGTGTATGAATGTGTGTATATCTAATATATATATCCATTATATATTATATATACTGAGTTAGATATGTTATATACTTGTGTATATGTATGTGTACATGAGTATGCATATATAATATATGACAATATTTTTGCATAAATGATATATAAAAATATTTCTATATATGCTGATATAAAATATTTTTTGTTCTAATTTTACTTTTTATTTTTTCATTTTTATATATTGAGGAGGTACAAATGCAGATTTTCTGTTTTTCAGTAATTTTGCTTAAGATAATGGCCTCCATTTCCTTCCATGTTGCTGCAAAAGATATTATTTCATTCTTTTTACGGAATCATAGTATTCCATAGTGTGCGTGTATATGTGTGTGTGTGTGTGTGTGTGTATACACACATATAAAACATCTTCTTGTCTGAGCATGGTGGCTTAACGCTGTAATCTCAACACTTTGGGAGGCCAAGGTGGGTGGATCACCTGAGGTCAAGAATTCAAGACCAGCCTGGCCAACACCGTGAAACCCTGTCTCTACTAAAAATACAAAAATGAGCCGGGCATGGTGGTGGGCGCCTGTAATTCCAGCTACTAGGGAGGCTGAGGCAAAAGAATCGCTTGAACCCGGGAGGCAGAGGTTGTAGTGAGCCAAGATTGTGCCATTGCACTCCAGCCTGGGTGACAGAGCGAGACGCTGTCTCAAGAAAAAAAAAAAAAGAAAAAAAAAGACATTTTCTTTATCCAGTCATCCATTGATGGGCACTCAGGTTAGTTCTACATCTGTGCTATTGTGATTAGCACTGTGATTGACATACAAGTGGCCAGGCACAGTGGCTCATGCCTGTATTCCCAGAACTCTGGGAGGCCTAGGCAGGTGATCACTTGAGGTCAGGAGTTCAAGACCAGCCTGACCAACATGCTGAAACCTCATCTCTACTAAAAATACAAAATTAGCTGGGCGTGGTGACACACGCCTGTAATCCCAGCTACTCGGGAGGCTAAGGAAGGAGAATTGCTTGAATCCGAGAGGCAGACGTTGTGGTGAACCAAGATCACGCCATTGCACTCCAGCCTGGATGACAGAGCAAGACTCTGTCTAAAAAAAAAAAAAAAAAAAAAAAAAAAGAAGTAGGCAGTTACTATCACAAACTTAACTTTTTTTTTTTTTTTGAGACGGAGTCTCTCTCTGTCGCCCAGGCTAGAGTGCAGTGGCGCGATCTCGGCTCACTGAAACCTCCACCTCCCGGGTTCAAGCAATTCTTCTGCCTCAGCCCCCCAAGTAGCTGGGATTACAGGTGCCCACCACCACGACTGGCTAATTTTTGTATTTTTTGTAGAGACAGGGTTTCACCATGTTGGTCAGGCTGGTCTCGAACTCCTGACCTCATAATCTGCCTGCCTCAGCCTCCCAAAGTGCTGGGATTACGGGCTTGAGCCACTGCACCCGGCCAACTTTACAATTTATATATATAATTTGTGTATATATATAACTTATATAAATATAGTCTAGTATATTTTTATATAATATATATTCTAGTGGGTGTATATATATGAAGTGTTTAGCCACCTTCACAGACATATACACACACACATATATATGTATTCTGAGTTAAATCATATAAAATACATGTATGTATATGTGTGTATATATGTGTATATGTTTGTGTGTACATATGTGTGTATATGTGTGTATATGTGTGTGTGTATATATATATATTTATGATGCAACTTATCAACCTAAATATATGCTTCAGCTTCCTTTTTGATCTGCCATCTGCAGTGGAGCCACCACCAAAATGCAGATTTTTGTGAAAACCCTAAGGGGGAAGACTATCACCCTTGAGGTTGAACCCTCAGATACGGCAGAAAATGTAAAGGCCAAGATCCAGGATAAGGAAGGAATTCCTCCTGATCAGCAAAGACTGATCTTTGCTGGCGAGCAACTGGAAGATGGACGTACTTTGTCTGACTGCAACATTCAAAAGGAGCCTACTCTTCATCTTTTGTTGAGACTTTGTGGTGGTGCTAAGAAAAGGAAGAAGTCTTACCCCACTCACAAGAAGAATAAGCACAAGAGAAAGAAGGTGAAGCTGGATGTCCTGAAATATTATAAGGTGGGTGAGAATGACAAAATGAGTGCCCTTCCAATGAATGTGGTGCTGGAGTGTTTATGGCAAGCCACTTTGACAGACATTATTGTGGCAAATGTTGTCTGACTTACTGCTTCAACAAACCAAAAGACAAGTAACTGTGTATGAGTTAATAAAAGACATTAACTAAAAACAAACAACAACAACAAAAACATAGCTTCAGAAACACACAGTGCCTCAATCCTTTGTTATTTGACCAAGCGTAAGAGGTCTTCCCAGGGGATCTGGAAAGGGGTCCTCCAAGCAATATAGTGATCGATTACTATCTAGACCATGCCAGGAATGGAAACTCTATCATTTCCTGAGGATATATCCACCTATGATTTGGTCTTACAAGACAGGCAGGGAATTCTGATAAACGTTTGGTTACAGCAATACGGTTTCAAATTTTAGTACTCAGATATTACCATAATTACAGTAATGCCCTTGGTTGTGAGCCTACTGTGTCCCAGGAATAGAATCCGTCTTTTCTCATGCTCAACACAGTTCATTCTCATTTTCTCAGATGAGCCATTTATTGGGGCTTGAGTATTTTCATGCATCATTGAGTCATCCCCAATGCCTAGCATGTTCCTTACAAGGACTGATTCACTGTTGGTAGCTTTGCAATCTTTTCTTCTCATTTCTTCCTTCTCACAGGATGGTACCGTCATGGGTTTGTTTTGGCTTTACATGTTAGGACTTCACTATAGCCTAGGAGTTGGCTACATTCCAGTACAATCCTCGGTACTTCTGCCTCTGCTGATGGGGTCAGGCCCATTGTGACTAATCGGGGATGATGAAATTGATTTTATAAATGTATGTATAACCACAGTTATCAGAGACCTGCTGTGGTCTTAGCCCAGCCGAATCACCATCATTCCCAGTCTTAGAAGCCACCTTCTTTGTCATTTTTCGGAGCCTGATTCTCTAGAGACATAATGTCCAATGGGGCTGGGCGCAGTGGCTCACACCTGTAATCCCAGCACTTTAGGAGGCCGAGGCGGGCAGATCACGAGATCAGGAGATCGAGACCATCCTAGCTAACATAGTGAAACCCCGTCTCTACTAAAAATACAAAACATTAGCCAGGCCTGGTGGCGGGCGCCTGTAGTCCCAGCTACTCGGGAGGCTGAGGCAGGAGAATCGCTTGAACCTGGGAGGCGGAGCTTGCAGTGAGCCAAGATAGTGCCACTGCACTCCAGCCTGGGCGACAGAGTGAGACTCAGTCTCAGAAAACAAACAAACAAACAAACAGCTCAAACTTTACTTGTTGAAGGAGGGACCTGAGCCTACCCATGTGTGTTTTCAAGCTGGACATCTTTAGGCTGAAGCTGATTTAGAAATATCCTCTTGGAGGCTGGGCATGGTGCCTCACGCCTGTAATCCCAGCACTTTGGGAGGCCAAGGTGGGCGGATCACGAGGTCAGAAGTTTGAGACTAGCCTGGGCTTTTTGTACTAAAAATACAAAAAATTAGCTGAGTGTGGTGGCGGGCACCTATAATCCCCCCTACTAGGGAGGCTGAGGCAGAAGAATCGCTTGAACCCGGGAGGTGGAGGCTGCAGTGAGCTGAGATCGCATCAGGGTGCTCCAACCTGGGCCACAGTGCAAGACTCCGTCTCAAAAAAAAAAAAAGAAATGTCCTCTTGGATTTCTTGAGGCCGTGAGTTTGAGACCAGCCTGCCAGACATGGTGAGACTCTGTCTCCACAAAAAATGTAAACATTAGCCGAGCCTGGTGGTGCATGCCTGTAGTCCCAGCTACTTGGGAGGCTGAGATGGGAGGATCACTTGGGCACGGGAGGTCGAGGTTGCATGAGTTATGATTGTGCTACTAGCCTGGGCAACAGAGTGAGACTCCATCTCAAAAAAAAAAAAAAAAAAAGAAACAGAAACCAAACAAAAAACCCAACATGCAACCATTAAAAAAAATAAAATAAATAAACAAGATCATGTCCTTTGCAGGGACACAGATGGAGCTGGAGAACATTGTCCTCAGCAAACTAACACAGGAACAGAAAAGCAAATACCGCATGTTCTCACTTATCAATGGGAGCTAAATGATGAGAACACATGGACACATAGAGGGGAACAACACACACTGGGGCAGTTTGGACAGTGAAGGGTGGGAGGAGGGAGAGGATCAGGAAAGATAAGTAAGGGGCACTAGGTTTAATACCTGGGTGGTGAAATTATCTGTACAACAAACCTCTGTGACACAAGTGTACTTATGTGACAAACCTGTACATGTACATCTGAACTTAAAAGCTAAAAGAAAACAAAACAAACAAAAACCACCTTTTGAAAAAATGAAAAATTATAGGACTGTCCTTTCTTCTGAGTGAAATGAAAATTTCCACGTGTGTATTATACTCAGTTCCCGAGTTAGAGGCTCTTGAATTCTCAATGGGTTTACAGGGATTAATTAATCCATAGTGAAACCCTGGGTGGTCAAATATTATAGTTGGACAGAACGTCATTTAGTTAAAATTCATAACATAAAACCCTAAGCCACTCTTTCTACAAACTAAGTTTTAAAAATCTGCAAATATAGAATGCAATCAAAGCGATTTTATTCATGTATCAAGCGCCGACTTCTAAAAATAATGTTTCTAAACACGCCTGTTTATTTGGAGGCTTTTCTTGAGCAATTCCAAAGAAAATCCAGTAGAAAGCATTGAGGATGTCATCGGTGTCTTCGCTGATAACCATTAATTAGGAAATGTCTAGATGAGCCTGTAATTAGAATGGGCTGCGTTTACTCCTCATCCAAGAGATACGTGAGAGTTTTTATTTCTGGGATACTGGTAAAGTTTATGGAAAATGTAAACTACGGTATTGAAGGAATGCAGGTGAATAATTTTCCAAAGTGGTTAACAAAAGCACCAGAAAGAAAAATCCTTCCTTCAAAAGGGAAGCTAATGGTATGTGTTCGTGTTATTGTTTAACTGGATTTCCAGATTTGAACGTCACAGGTAACATTTCACTCAAAGAATAATAGTAATGATGTGTACGGAGGCAAGTCAATAAGCAAGATAACTTAAGAGTGAATTCATCAGAGCTTGTTGCAGTGGCTCACACCTATAATCCCAGTACTTTGGGAGGCCGAGGTGAGAGGATTGCTTGAGCCTAGGAGTTTGAGACCAGCCTTGGCAACATACCAAGACCCCATCTCTACAAAAAAAAATTTTTTAATTAGCTGGATGTGGTTGTGCTTGCCTATAATCCCAGCGATTTGGGAAACTGAGATGGGAGGATCACTTGAGGCCAGGAGTTTGAGACCAGCCTGGGCAACATAGTGAGACCGATCTCCATTTAAAAAGAAACAGAGAGTAAGTTAACCATGGACACCCATCACTGTGTTCTGTAATATGTTAATGAAGTTTCCTTTAAATATTTAGATCCCTATAATGTCAATGTGGGAAAGCAAAGAAGTGTGTGAAAACTCTTAACCAACTCTTCTGTATCCTGTAATACACAACACTGGCCTTGTTATTTGGAATTCACTTGGGTCAGATCCTTATTTATTTATTTACTATTTGGAAGAGATGGAGTCTTGTTCTGTCACCCGGGCTAAAGGGCAGTGGTGTGATCATGGCTCACTGCAGCCTCAAACTCCTAGGCTCAAGCGACTCTCCCACCTCGACCTCCCAAGTAGGTTGGGATTACAGGTACATGCCACCATGCTTGGCTAGTTTTTTATAGAGATGGGCTCTTGCTGTTTCCCAGGCTGGTCTCAAACTTGTGAACTCAAGCGATTCTCCTGCCTCGGCCTCCCAAAGTGCTGGGATTGTAGGCATAAGCCACCGTGCCCGGCCTGAATTAGATCCTTTTACTTCTCTTTCTGCTGATGGGCTTTGGGCTATTCCCTGAAGCTTATAGGTAACACAAAGTGCAACATAATAATGTGAGAAAAATTACAACACATCAAGTCACATTATATCTCTAAGCATAATAAGTAACAAAGGAGCCGCCGGGCGCGGTGGCTCAAGCCTGTAATCCGAGCACTTTGGGAGGCCGAGACGGACGGATCACGAGGTCAGGAGATCGAGACCATCCTGGCTAACACGGTGAAACCCTGTCTCTACTAAAAAATACAGAAAACTAGCCGGGCGACGTGGCGGGCACCTGTAGTCCTAGCTACTCGGGAGGCTGAGGCAGGAGAATGGCATAAACCCGGGAGGCAGAGCTTGCAGTGAGCTGAGATCCCGCGACTGCACTCCAGCCTGGGCGAGAGAGTAAGACTCCGTCTCAAAAAAAAAAAAAAAGTAACAGAGGAGCTTCAACCAGTCTCTATTTTTGGAAAAAAAGGTTGAGTTAGATTCTCACCTTGCACCATAATTAAAAACACAAAGACATCACAAGAGAAAAAAATGAAAGAAATACCAGAAGTGCTAAATTGAAATTGGGGACACAAATCAAACGTGAAGCGAGCCCAGTCACGGGTGGGCTCCAAAGAACTTTCTAAGCTTCATAAACATCGAACTACAGGGGTAAAGATTAATAGATATGACTACCTAAAAATGTCAAGACAGTTGTTGAAGTACAAAACAAAATGAAAATACATTTACAGCAAGCTTACATAGTGCATGAGACGAAAGGCCAGAATGGGCCCTGCAGGCATAGCGGCTCACGCTTATGATCTCAACATTTTGGGAGGCCAAAGTGGGAGGATCGCCTGAGCCTTGGAGTTTGAGACCAGCCTCAGTGACATAGCAAGACCCCAACTCTACAAAAAATAAAAATGAAAAGAATTAGCTGGGTGTGGTGGTGTGTGCCTATAGTATCACCTACTCGCGAGGTTGAGGTAGGAGGATCGCTTGGGCCCAGGAGGTCAAGGCTGCAGTGAGCCATGATTGCACTACTGTACTCCAGCCTGGGAAACAGAGCAAGACCCTGTGAAAGAAGAAAAGGAAGGAATGGAAGAGGGAAGAAAGGAAGGGAAGAAGGAAAGAAGGGAGGGAGGGAGGGAAGGAAGGAGGGAAGAAGGGAGGAAGGGAGGGAGAGAAAGAGGGAGAGAGAGAACCGTCAAAGAAATGCATCTAAGAAGAAATGTGGCAGTTGTTTGTTTGTTTTTAATCTACCGAACACTAGGAAGATGAAGTGTTCCATACTGATGACAGAATTCTCATACACTTTTGGTTGTAATGTTAATTAGGGCAAAGCCTTAGGGTGTGAGAAATGATTGTATGTGTTGGTCCACTCGTTCTATATCTAGGAATTTATTTTTCAAAACTAAATTCCACAGTACAGCAAAAGCTTCATAGTTATAATTACCTATTTATTTATTTATTTTGAGACAGGGTCTCATTCTGTTGGCCAGGCTTGAGTGCAGTGCTGCAGTTATAGCTCACTACAGCCTCTAACTCCTGGGCTCAAGCAATCCTTCCACCTCAGCCTCCTGAGTAACTGGGACTACAAATATGCACCACCATGCCTGGCTACCTTTGAAAAAATTTTAGTAAAGATGAAATCTTGCCATGTTGCCCAGGCTGGTCTAGAACTCCTGGACTCAAGTGATCCTCCCACCTGTACCTCATGAAGTGTTCAGATGACAGGTATGAGCCACCCTGCCCAATCTAGTTACGCATTACTCAACACAGTTTATTTGTTTGTTTGTTTGTTTTTTAAAGCCAGTCAAATTTAGCAGTGGGGCAAGGCAATACCTTCAGCACCTTAAAATACGAGAAGGCATGCATTTATGCTGGTTTGTTTATGTGAGGAAATTTTCAAACTCTTCATAAACAGTCAACAGAGTGAGAAAACTATGGTTACATTTTAAGATATATAGGCAACAATCCAAATTTTATAATACACTCCTATCTTACAGATATAAAAATATAAAGTAAAATGATGAGAAAATGTTAAAAGTGTGGCAGATGGAGTTACTAGAATCTTCACTTTTAATGTGATTCTCCTTCTTCTACAAGTGTGAATACTTTTCTTGTAATGATGAAACAGACTTCAGAACACACGGTAGATGATGTCATAAAAGATACCGCTTGAGAGATTTGGAAACCAGTGTGTGTAAACTGATGGATGGGGTTAGAGTTATCGTAGGACTTGCTAAATTGCTGTAATTCTGTAATGTATCTCGTTTGCTAGGGGAGTGATAAGAGGATGTGTACTGTGGCTCATCCATGAATCACCGTGTCTCACAGGTCCTGTCCAGCTAGTCATCAATGCTTATCGGTACGAGACTAATACGAAGGAAACCTGAAAACTTCTGAAGGGCATAGGAAAAACGAATACCCTGACCTTGGAGGAAAACATATACTTCTGCAGTTCGTTCTTTCCAGCTAATTGCATGTGGCATCCTCCCTGTCAAAGTGAATGTGGGAACTTGGCCAAGTGAAGTTAATCTGGGAGAATCAATATGAGACACAGAATTGTAAAATTTTGAAAAAAATACTTGTCGTCAGGTGGGAACTAGCCTTTTTCCTGACAAAGCCAGAGTTTTGAAGATAGTTTTATTTCATTTTATTTGAGATGGAGTCTCCCTCTGTCGCCCAGGCTGGAGTGCACTGGCGCTATCTCGGCTCACTGCAAGCTCTGCCTCCCAGGTTCAAGCCATTCTTCTGCCTCAGCCTCCCAAGTAGCTGGGACCACAGGTGTGCGCCACCACGCCCAGCTAATTTTTGTATTTTTAGTAGAGACAGGGTTTCACCATATTGGCCAGGCGGGTCTCCAGCTCCTGACCTCATGATCCACCCGCCTCGGCCTCCCAAAGTGCTGGGATTATAGGCGTGAGCCACTGCACCTGGCCCTGAAGATAGTTTTATATTGGAAAGAAAGAGATTGAGAAATACATTACATTTGAGTCCGGAAATCCAGAAAGCACGTGACATTTGTAAGTCTTAGAAAGTACAAATCTTTCCAAACAGATGATATTCAGACAGCTGCATAGTGAGTTACTTTTTTTTTTTTTTTTTTTTTTGAGACAGTCTCGCTCTGTCTCCCAGGTTGGAGTGCAGTGGCCCGATCTCGGCTCACTGCAAGCTCTGCCTCCCAGGTTCACGCCATTCTCCTGCCTCAGCCTCCCAAGTAGCTGGGACTACAGGCACCCGCCACCACGCTGGCTAATTTTTTGTATTTTTAGTAGAGACGGGGTTTCACATGTTAGCCAGGATGGTCTGGATCTCCTGACCTCGTCATCCGCCTGCCTCAGCCTCCCAAAGTCCTGGGATTACATGCATGAACCACTGTGCCCGGCCTAGTGTGTTACATTTTTAAAAAATGTAAGCCAGGTTCCTTATTTGCCCCTTATACCAAAATAAAGGGTTTTTATCAGTTATTTTTTTAAATAGAGACAGGGTCTCCCTATGTTGCCCAAGCTGATCTCAAACTCCTGGCCTCAAGCAATCCTCCTGCCTCACCCTCCCAAAGTGCTGGGATTACAAGTATAAGCCATCACACCTAGCCCCACAATAAACTGCCGATGGGTCAAATGTATGTTTAAAAGTAAAATCATAAAGCACTACATGAATATATGGACTTTAAAAATGTAAGTTAAGGCTGGGTGCGATGGCTCATGCCTGTAATTCCAGCACTTTGGGAGGCTGAGGCGGTGGATCACTTGAGGTCAAGAGTTCAAGGCCAATCTGGCCAACATGGCAAAACTCTGTCTCTACTAAAAATACAAAAATCAGCCGGGTATGGTGGCACATGCCTGTAGTCCCAGCTACCTGGGGGGCTGAGGCCAGAGAATCACTTGAACCCGGGAGGCAGAGACTGCAGTGAGCTGAAATTGCGCCACTGCACTCCAGCCTGGGTGACAGAGTGAGACTCTGTCTCAAAAAAAAAAAAAAAAAAAAAAAAAAGTTGACTGATTTTAAAGACCATGCCCAACTCTGTGCTTGGAAGGTAATCCGAGCTATTTAATGCTTTGTCTCACCTTGGTTTGAATGTAGGGCTGGGGAAGAGAAGCTAAAGCCCCCTCCCTTCCAAAAGGAAGTGGACCTTTTGATTGACTGGGATTTGTGTCAGTTTGTGACCTGGCAGGATTTGTTTCCTGGACGCTGGCAGATAAGTGTCTTTGTAAGAGCTGCCGCACAGTGTTTCTGAAATCCTCTGCTGGGTGTAGAGTGAAGGCCCCACAGGAAACTGGCCTGGGAAAAAAGGATAACACTTTGAAACGAAAGCTTCTGTTTTCAGAGTCGTTCCCTGGCAAAAGAATGAGGTAGTTTCCCAAAAGAGAAGGCGACAGAAGGATTGAGTGGGGTTCACTTGGCACCCTCCAATTTCTAATTCAGCCACATTTTCTGAGTAGTTCTACAAACAAAGGTCAAGTTGGGACTGGGTGCTATAATCCCAGCACTTTGGGAGGCCCAGGCAAGAGGATGGCTTGAGGCCAAGAGTTCGAGACCAACCTGGGCAACATAGCAAGACTCTGTCTCTACACAAAGTTTAGAAATTACCTGGGCATGGTGGCGTGTGCCAGTAGTCCCAACTACTTGGGAGGCTGAGATGGGATGATCACTTGAGCTCAGGAAGTCGAGGCTGCAGTGAACCATGATTGTACTACTGCACTACAGCCTGAATGACAGAGCAAGACCCTGTCTCTTAAAAATTTAACACACACACACACACACACACACACACACACACACGCACACACACACACAAAGGATAAATGCTTGAGGGGCTGGAGACTGCATCATCCGTGATGTGCCTATTACGCATTGCATGCCTGTATCAAAATATTGCATGTACCCTGTAAATGTATATACCTACTATGTACCCACAACAATTTTTTTAATGTTAAAAAATAATAATAAAAATTTTAAAAACAAACCAGTAAGGCCAGGCGTGGTGGCTCACACCTGTAATCCCAGCACTTTGGGAGGCCAAGGCGGGTGGATCACAAGGTCAAGAGATTGAGACCATCCTGGCAAACATGGTGAAACCCCATCTCTACTAAAAATACAAAAATTAGCCGAGTGTGGTGGCGCGTGCCTGTCATCCCAGCTACCCAGGAGGCTGAGGCAGGAGAATCGCATGAACTCAGGAGGTGGAGGTTGCAGCGAGCCAGGATTGCGCCACTGCACTCCAGCCTGGCAACAGAGCGAGACTCCATCTCAAAACAACAACAACAAAAAAAACCACCAACAACAACAACCAGTAGAGCTGGGCTGGGCCAAGGGTCCAAGAAGAGCCTGAAAAACTCAGTTTCCAATATAGGTATTATTATTACAACAATGTTGACCCTGTTGGAAGAAGTAACAGAACATTCCTGGATGCACTGACGTGGTCATTAGTAGGAGGTGGACTTAATGCCAGTGAGAGGCGTAGGGCATTTGTGGAATCCTGAGGTCCTATTGCATCTTTGAGGTTGTCTCTATGCCGAAAATATTGCTACACTCAGCTGAGTGCAGAATATCTTTGGGAAGAAGATATAGCAGTGGAAAAGGGACAGTTTGTGGGTTTTGTGTTTTGTTTTGTATGAAAGTTGCAAAAGTTATAGCTGTACATGAGCATTAGAAAATGAATGTTAGTGAATGATTTGCCTGCAAAGCACAAGAGGTATTAATAGAACTCAGAACAGTCTTAACCAATAAGGTCATAATAAAGACAAAATACTGTGGGCATCCAAAGTGTGCCAAAAAACATTCCATCTGGTACTTGAACAGAGAGAGATTACAAATAGCTGCAGAAGGCAGGAATGCTGGGAGATACACAGATAACCAATGACTATGCTGAACATCAGATAAGGAAACAAAATAACACAGACCAGGAAGTACTCAGCGTGCACTTCTGTGGTACTTACAACAATAACAGAAGAATGCTTTAATGTAATCAACTGGAGCACTTTATACAAATGGAGCGTTTTGTGTCATTTGTTTTGGGTTTTGCTGAATGAGTTCATCCCAGGCAAGAAGAAATAGGATGCCAGTTTCACAGATCAGCCTGACATTACACATGAAAAGCAAGAGACCCTCATGGAGTGGGGACACTTGGTGATATGGAGGCCCTGACAAATACAGAAAAAAACCAAGTCCAGACATGAATTAACTTACTGTCTATAGCTCCCTAGAACCGAAGTCTACTAAACATTGTACAGGCATGCGTTAGCTGTGAAATGTGAAGCGTGTCTGTGGGGCTGTCCAGAGACACTGGAAAGAATTTCAGATTTCCAAAGGATCCCCAAAGGGCTGCTGAATGAACTCAGCTGCGCAGATGTGGGATAGAACTAATCTGTGGATACATCCAGCCTTCTGTCAGATGAGAGGAGGCATTTTATTTTTATTCATTTATTTGTTGGTTTTTATATTTAAAACTATTTTTTGTAGAGCGATTTCAACAATGGATATCTTGGCTGGGCACGGTGGCTCACGCCTGTAATCCCAGCACTTTGGGAGGCTGAGGTGCGCAGATCATCTGATGCCAGGAGTTCGAGACCAGCCTGACCAACATGGTGAAAACCTGTCTCTATTAAAATATAAAAATTAGTCGGGCATAGTGGCGTTCACCTGTGGTCCCAGTTACTCGGGAGGCTGAGGCAGAAGGATCGCTTGAACCCAGGAGGCAGAGGCTGCAGTGAGCCGATATCACGCCATTGCACTCCAGCCTGCACGACAGGAGTGAGACTCCATCTCAAAAAAAAAAAAAAAAAAAAGGATTTCTTGCTCTACTATTTTCTATGCAAATATAATCTGTTTCCCTCAATGGAGTCTCTTTCCTGGGGTACAAAGACAAGCTTGAGACAAGTTTTATAAAACATGTTGGTTAGTGATCTCCAGCATTATAGGTTCTAGATTGTTCTAGAATCCACATCTTGCAAAATATACAGCTGTAAAAATAATGTTGGGTCCTTTCTCAGGAGTAACAATTACTGCATCTCTCACCCTCCATAAATATTGATATATGGCTCTATTTGCCTTTTAATTGATTTCTTTTACTTATTCGTGTTTTGAGACAGGTTCTCACTCTGTTGCCCAGGCTGGAGTGCAGTGGTGCAGCATGATTCACAGTAGCCTCCACCTCCTGGGCTCAAGCAATCCTCCTGCCTCAGCCTCTTGAGTATCTGGGACTACAAGTGCACACCACCATGCCTGGCTAATTTTTGTATTTTTTGTAAAGATAGGGGTATCACAAGGCCGGGCACAGTGGCTCACCCTTGTAATCCCAGCACTTTGGGAGGCCGAGGTGGGTGGATCATTTGAGGTCAGGAGTTCGAGACCAGCCTGGCCAACATGGTGAAACCCCATCTCTACTAAAAATACAAAAAAAAAAAATTAGCTGGGCGTGATGGGGGGCACCTGTAATCCCAGCTACTCAGGAGGCTGAGGCAGGAGAATCGCTTGAACCCGGGAAGTAGGGGTTTCAGTGAGCCGAGATTGTGCCATTGCACTCCAGCCTGGGCAACAAGAACGAAATTCTGTCTCAAAAAAAAAAAAAAAAAAAAAAAAAACGTGTCTCACTCTGTTACCTAGGCTGGAGTGCAGTGGCACCATCTTGTCTCACTGCAACTTCCGCCTCCCAGATTCAAGCGATTCTCCTGCCTCAGCCTCCTGAGTAGCTGGGATTACAGGCACACGCCACCATGCCTGACTAATTTTTGTATTTTTAGTAGAGACGGGGTTTCACCATGTTGGCCAGGCTGGTCTCGAACTCCTGACCTCAGGTGATTCACCCACCTCAGCCTCCCAAAGTGCTGGGATAACAGCTGTGAGCCACCACTTTCTGGCCCAACATTTTTCATTAACTGTGATGAGAGGTGATCGCCTTCTATTTTGAAAGACAAGAGAGTCGACAAATTGCAAGCTTTTCCTTCTGAGAGACTCACGCCTGCTATAAATGAGCTACATCCTTACTGATGAGCTTGGCACAGATCTTTGGAAGAAAAACAAGTTTGAAAAGATAAAATTAGCCAGGCATGGTGCTTTGAACCTATAGTCCCAGCACTTCTAGAGGGAGAAGTGCATGAGGCCAGCAGTTCAAGGCCAGCCTACGCAACATAGCAAGATCCCACCTCTACAAAAAGTAGAAAAATTAGCTGGCGTGATGGTGTGCCTGTAGTCACAGTCACTGGGGAGGCGAAGGTGGGAGGATTGCTTGAGCCCAAGAGTTCGAGCCTGTAGTAAACTATGATGGCACCACTGGGCTCCAGCTTGGGCAACAGAGCAAGACTTCATCTCTAAAAAATAAAAATAAATAGATAAATAAAAGAGATCAATTAAAAGGCAAATAGAGCCATATATAAATTTTTATGGGAGTGAGAGATACAGTAATTCTTGTTCCCGAGAAAGGACCCAATATTATTTTTAGAGCTGTAAATTTTGTAAGAAGATGTGGATTCTGTCACAATCTGTAATCTATAATGCTAGAGACCACAAACCAGCATGTTTTATAAAACTTGTCTCAAGTTTTCTTTCTACCGCAGGAAAGAGACTCCACTGAGGGAAACTGAAATTATATTTGCATGGAAATTAGTAGAGCAAGAAATCCATTGTGGAAACCACGGTGGGGAGAATAGAATGCTGTGTTTGTGGGGTTTGTTGAGTTGTAAAGCCTCTATAAATCTAAGGAGTTTTCACCTATTTTTGTTTGCACATGTTTAGGTAATGTTACAACAATTTTACAAATGTTGGGGTTGCTGGCATTTGCAAGGTGTTCTTAGACAAATCCAGGAAGACAAACAGTAGGCTTGATTTCTCTAAAGCCTTCTTAAGCTCGTTTCAATACATCTTTAAAATGTTACCCCAATAACTAAGAACATCTTAGTTTCTTGGGGAAGGAATCATCAAACACAGCTTTTCTCCGGGAGCAGCAGCTTCTAAACTCCCCCAGTCCTCTCTCTAATGTAACAATTCTCTCCAAAGTAATCTTGCCTCAATGAGAAAATCACTTTGTATAAATAAACAGTTTAACATTAGGCAAAGCAAGGTAAGGTTGTTTCTCAAAATATGTAGACCATGCTGCTGAATGGTTTTGCTTAATGTTTAAAGATATTTGAGCTGATTCACCCCTTAGCATTTAGAGTCACATCAATATTCTCTTTCACGAGTGTGTTCTTGCATGTGTATGTTCCTGCATGTGTTTTAACTGAGCACTGATTGCAGTGAGGGGAGAAACAATATTCATTGCATGGACCTCTGATCTTGTCAGAACAGCCAGACCTGATTGTGAGTAGTTTGCTCAGTTCCATTCAGCTGGGTGTTGAGGTTCAGTGAGCGTCAGTGGCTCTTACTATTACTCATACCATTTGCTATCTTGGAGAGATGCCGTTGGAAACATTTAGGATATCTCCTCTAACTCGCCTGATTTTCATTGACCTGAAAATTCTTTAAACATACTGACATAAAGCCCATTGAGAGCGTCCCCAAATGCTATGAATAAAACAACATTGCTATCTGCATTAAATTAGTATCCAATTTAAGCATAGTCTTGAAAAGAAAAAAAGAAGGCTTACAAGTTCAGAAATGAATTGTGGTTATTATGTGGGTAATGTTAATAAAATAATTCAAAATGTTGAAACAATGTATAATTATCATCTGTACTTCATAAGCCAACTTTTATTAAAGTAAGAGTAATTTCATTTTTTTTTAAGAGATAAGGTCTCACTCTGTTGCCCAGGCTGGAGTGCAGTGGGGCGATTGCGGCTCACGGGAGCCTTGACCTCCTGGGCACAGCCTCCCAGGTAGATAGGACTACAGGCACTTGCCACCACGTCTGGCTATAATATACATATATATTTATATATATATATATAAACTTTATGTGTGTATATATATAAACTTTATATATATAAACCTTATGTGTGTGTGTGCGTATATATATGTATATAAACTTTATAGAGTTGGAATCTTGCTGTGTTGTCCTGTATGGATTATGAATTCTTGGGCTCAAGCAATCCTCCCACCTCGGCCTCCCAAATTGTTCAGATCACAGGCGTGAGCCATTGCACCTGGCCCTAAGACAGGAGTACATGAGCCACAGTGAATACTCCCTCTTTGATTTAAAAAGATGGAATTGAGGCTGGACGCGTTGGCTTGCGCCTGTAATCCCAGCACTTTGGGAGGCCGTGGCAGGCAGATCACTTGAGGTCAGGAGTTCAAGACCAGTCTGGCCAACATGGTGAAATCCTGTTGCTACTTAAACTACAAAAAATAGACAGGTGTAGTGGTGCACACCTGTAATCCCAGCTACCCGGGAGGCTGAGGCAGGAGAATCACTTGAATCCGGGAGGTGGAGGTTGCAATGAGCTGAAATCATGTGACTGCACTCCAGGGTGCACAACAGAGTGGGACTCTGTCTCAAAAAAAGGTGGAATTGAAATTTATTATCAATTTTACCCAGAGTTTAGTCTTGATCTTCTTAATTTTCCTGAAATGGCTAGTCCCCCAGTAGTCACTCAGTCATTTTCCAGATATTCTGTGTTTGCTTTTTTCTTTTTTTTTTTTTTTTTTTTTTTTGAGACAGTGCCTTGCTCTGTTGCCCAGGCTGGAGTGCAGTGGCGTGAGCTCAGTTCACTGCAACCTCTGCCTCCTGGGTTCAAGTGATTCTCCTGCCTCAGCCTCCTGAGTAGCTGGAACTACAAGCGCCCGCCACCACGCCTGGCTAAGTTGTGTACTTTAGTAGAGGCAGGGTTTTACCATGTTGGCCAGGATGGTCTCAAACTCCTGACCTCAGATGATCGGCCCGCCTCGCCTTCCCAAAGACATGAGCCACCGCGCCCGGCCAGTCTGTGATTTCTTTAAGGGAGCATGGTCATTTATTTTTACATACAGAAATACATTCATGAGATTTACTCCAGACACACTTATCAATAGTACAAGACATATTTGAAAACCCAAATGTGTTTCCTAAAATATATCTTGGATATCTGAGTCACATAAAATTCTTTAAAATCAAGCAAAATATATATGTGTGTGTATATATACACACACATACAAATAGTATAAGCTTAAGAATTCAAATACTTAAGTCTCCCCGGCACCAAAAAATAATAATAATAAAGTTTTAAGTATTTTGTATTTTCCTTTTTTTTTTTTTGAGACGGAGTCTCGCTCTGTCGCCCAGGCTGGAGTGCAGTGGCTGGATCTCAGCTCACTGCAATCTCTGCCTCGCGGTTTCACGCCATTCTCCTGCCTCAGCCTCCCGAGCAGCTGGGACTACAGGCGCCTGCCACCTCGCCCGGCTAGTTTTTTGTATTTTTTAGTAGAGACAGGGTTTCACCGTGTTAGCCAGGATGGTCTCCTGACCTTGTGATCCACCCGTCTCGGCCTCCCAAAGTGCTGGGATTACAGGCTTGAGCCACCACGCCCGGCCGTATTTTCCATTTAAAAGGCATTTTCTGGCCGGGCGTGGTGGCTCACGCCTGTAATTCCAGCACTGGGAGGCCTAGGTGAGTGGATCAGTTGAGTACAGGAGTTGGAGACCAGCCTCGCCAACATGGCAAAACACTGTCTCTACTAAAAATACCAAAAATTAGCCAGGCGTGGTAGTAAGGCTGTAATCCCAGCTACTTGGGAGGCTGAGGCAGGAGAATCACTTGAACCTGGGGGGCGGAGGTTACAGTGAGCTGAGACCACGCCATTGCACTCCAGCCTGGGTGACAGAGCAAGACTGTTTCTCGAAAATAAAATAAAATCTTAAAAAAGGCATTTTATGATTCAACTGTTGTCTACATTCTCTGGCAAGTGATAGAGAAAATTATCAAACATTTTTATCTCCGGATCTAAAACCCAACACTTAGGCAAAAGAAGTGAGCACAGAGGAATTTCGGACAGCTCGTCTCCTTACATGTTGTACTAACTTCCCCGCATGTGAAATCACTGTCTCGTAATCCAGGGTCTCACAACCTCAGCCCTGTGGACATTTGGGGTTGTGGGGGAGTCTCTGTGGTGCGGCGGTCCTGGGCACAGTAGCCCCCTTGTTATTCTCTTGACCGGCGTCCCTGAGATCTACCGACCAGATTCAGGTAGCAGCGCCCCCTTCCATAGTTGTGACAATCAGAATGTCTCCAGCACTGACAGAGGTCCCCTGGGGGCAAACTCACCCCCCCCCCCCCCAGTTGTGAATAATTGCTCTAATCCAAATAAAGGAGAATAATGTTCAGTCTATCTGAAAATCGTAAATTCTGACAAACAGCTATTAATTAAAACAATGGAAATATGATGTATACATATAATGGAATCTTATTCAGCATTTAAAATGAAAGGAAATTGGCCAGGCACGGTGGCTCACACCCATAATCCCAGCACTTTGGGAGGCTGAGGCGGGTGGATCACCTGAGGTCAGGAGTTTGAGACCAGCCTGGCCAACATGGCAAAACCCTGTCTGTACTAAAAATACAAAAAAAATTAGCTGGGCAAAGTGGTGTGTGCCTTTAGTCCCAGCTACTCAGGAGGCTGAGGCAGGAGGATTGCTTGAACCTGGGGGGCGAAGGTTGCAGTGAGCCAAGATCGCGCCACTTCACTCCAGCCTGGGCAAAAGTGAAACTCTGTCTGGTTCAAAACTAAATAAATAAAAGGAAATCCTATGACCTGCAACCACATGACTGAACCATGAGAACCTCGTGCTGAGAAGGAAGCCAGGCACAGAAAGACAAATGCTGCACGATTCCACCCACATGAGGCACCTAAGAAATGGTACCCACAAAATTGTTCCCTTCATTTTGTGCTAAGCCATGTGTCACGGGGGAAATAAAAAGTATGTGCAGTGTTTAACAAGACTAAGAGAGGCAGAAGGCCCAAGAGCAGGTACAGTTCACAAAGAAGGGGACAGTCTGTAAAAGATTAGGTGAACTTTTTTTTTTGAGATGGAGTCTCGCTCTGTCGCCCAGGCTGGAGTGCAGTGGTGCGATCTTGACTGACTGCAACCTCCACCTCCCAAGTTCAAGCGATTCTCCTGTCCCAGCCTCCCGAGTAGCTGGGAGTACAGGCACACACCACCATGCCTGTCTAATTTTTGTATTTTTAGTATAAATGGGGTTTCACCATATTGGTCAGGCTGGTCTCAAACTCCTGACCTCAGGTGATCCACCCTCCTCAGCCTCCCAAAGTGCTGGGATTACTGGCATGAGCCATGGCACCCTGCCCAGGTGAACATTTTTCAAATGGAGACATAGAAATGTCTAACAGTCACGTAAAAAAAAAAAAAAAAAGCTCAACATCACCAATCATTAGAGAAATGAAGAAGTCCCAATAAGATACCATCTCACACTAGTCTGAATGGCTCTTATTAAAGGTTTTTAAATAATAGATGTGGATTGGCGTGGATGTGGAGGAAAGGGAATACTTCTCCACTGTTGGTGGGAGTGTAGCTGAACGCAGCCTCTATGGAGATTTCTCAAAGAACTAAAAATAGGGCTGGGTACTGTGGCTCATGCCTGTAATCCCAGCACTTTGGGAGGCTAAAGTGGATGATAGCTTGAGGCCAGAAGTTTGAGAACAGCCTGGGCAACACACCGAGACCCCATCTCTATAAAAATTAAAAAATTATCTGGGCATGGTGGCGTGTGCCTGTAGTCCCCAGCTACTCAGGAGGCTGAGGTGGGAGGATGAGCCCAGGAGATCAAAGCTGTAGTGAACTATGATCATGGCACTGCACTCCAGCCTGGGCAACATAGCAAGACCCTGCTTCACACACACACACACACACACACACACACAACATACACTGGAGACTTGGAAGTGTGGGAGAAGAGTGAGGGATGAGAAATTACCTAATGGGTACAATGATTGCTGTCTGGGTGATGGATGCTTTAGTGTATCCATCTGGGTTCTTAGTAGCCCAGGCTTCATCACATTGCATATATATGCAATATATCCATATAACAAAACAGCACTTCTACACCCCCTAAATGCATAAAAATAATATTTTTTGACACAGGGTCTCACTCTGTCACCCAGGCTAGAGTGTGGTGGTGCATCACAGCTCACTGCAACCTCTGCCCCCCTGGTTCAAACGATCCTCAAACCTCAACCTCCTGAGTAGGTGGGACCACAGACACACACCACCATGCCTGGCTAATTTTTGTATTTTGCATACGGATGGGGTTTCGTCATGTTGCCCAGGCTGGTCTCGAACTCCTAAGCTCAAGAGACTCACCTGCCTTGGCTTCCCAAAGTGCTGGAATTATAGACATGAGCCACTGCACCTGACCTATTTTTACAAAAAGATTAGGTGAACAGCAGGCACCAACTTCAGGGGTCAGACTCAGTAATGAGAGAGCAGGGAGATGTGAGGGAATTTGGGTCAAGCACAGAATAGCGAAAATGACCTGGGCACCAGACTCAAGCAGCGAACTTGACTCAGTGACTGGCAGGAGGGCGTTCCTACCTGCTCTCTGCCTCAAGCTGGGTTTTGTCATGCGCAGTGCTGCTGGAGCAGGAGGCATTGGCCGATGCTAAGGCAAAATACAACTTGGAGAGCCAGAAGCTCTCCATGTGGGCCAAACCTTCAGCATGCCTGTGTTTCCATTGCTGTGCCTGTACATCAACGATCGTCCGTTTGCCTTTTCTCACGGTTATGGAAGAGAGAATTGGGTCTGAGTAAGAGCTGGCAGGGGGAAGTGAGCTGGGGTGCATCCTGCATTGCATGACAGAGACTCAAAATTAGTCCCTCTCCTCAGAACTGGTAATCTCAGTGATTTTCTCAGATGGAGAAGGGATGCAGGGTGCGTGGGGGAAAGAACCAAAGATTATGAAGCTATCCGCTGTTCACAAAGCCTTCGGTGCTTTAAAGGAAGGTTGTGCTTTTGTGGGTTCAACCTCCCTCACATCAGGGACCATTATTCTCATGTTATTGATAATATGGGAAAATAATACTCAGACAACCTGTCGATCTCACACCCAGTGAAAGGGGTAGGTCACACGGAGACCAATCTTTTCTTTCTTTCTTTTCTTTTCTTTTATTGAGACAGAGTCTTCTTTAGTCACCCAGGCTAGAGTGGAGTGGCACGACCTCAGCTCACTGCAGCCTTAATCTCCTGGGCTCAGGTAATCCTCCTACCTCAGCCTCCCAAGTAGCTGAGGAGTGCCACTATGCCCAGCTATTTTTTGTAATTTTTTTTTTTTTTAAGAAATGGGGCTTCACTATGTTGCCCAGGCTGGTTTTGAATTCCTGGGCTCAAACGATCCTCCTGCCTTGGCTTCTCAAAGTGCTGACATTATAGGCATGAGCCATTGTGCCGAGCCAGAGATCAATCTTTTCAATTCCAAAACAACAATCAGAAGCAGGTTATTATTGTTATTATTCTAATAGAGACAAATTCTTGATATGTTGCCCAGGCTGACTTCAAACTCTTGGCCTCAAGCCATCCTCCCACATCGGCCTCCCAAAGTGCTGCGATTACAAGTATGAGTCACCACGCCTGGGCTTGAAAGCAGGTTATAACACCACATCATGCGAACAGGGAGGTTTTAAGCCTATGCAATGTTTTCTTTATTTACTTATTGTTTTTTTTTTTTTTTGGAGTCAGGGTTTTGCTCTGTTGCCCAGGCTGGAGTGCAGTGGGATGATTACAGCTCACTGCAGCCTCCAACTCCTGGGCTCAAGTGATCCTTTCGCCTCAGCCTCCTGAGCAGCTGGGACTACCGGCGCGTGCAACCACACCTGGATAATTTTTACTTTTTTGTAAAGACAGGGTCTTATTATGTTACCCAGGCCGGTCTCAAACTCCTGATTTCAAGGGCTCCTCCCACCTTGGCCTCCCAAAGTGCTGGGATTGTAGGAGTAAGTCACAATGCTCAGCAACCCATGCAATGCTTAATTTATACATTTAACTCTTTCTTACTTATTCTGGATGCACGCATGCTGATCCGATACTGGTTTCTGGTCTACAAAGCAGCTGCTAATTAAAACCCAATTAGTGGTTGGGTATGGTGGCTTACACCTGTAATCCCATCACTTTGGGAGGCCGAGGCGTGCAGATCACTTGAGGTCAGGAGTTCAAGAACAGCCTGGCCAATATGGTGAAACCCCATCTCTACTAAAAATACAAAAATTAGCCGGGCATTGTGGTGCGCACCTGTAATCCCAGCTACGCAGGAGGCTGAAGCAGGAGAATCACTTGAACCCAGGAGGCGGAAGTTGCAGTGAGCCGATTGTGCCACTGCACTCCAGCCTGGGTGACAGAGTGAGACTGTGTCTTAATAAAAAGAAAAGAAAAGAAAAAAAAAAACCAATTAGCCTAAGTAAGAAGTAAATTGTGCCCCATGTGTCTTGTGCAGGAAACCATGGCCCAGGTGTATCCAAGCACCAAAGCATTCACCAGATTGATAACACGTGTGCATCAAGGCGGACCACGGAGGCTTAGAACAGCGAACTCAACACAGCTGTGAGTACTCGGGGCCTCCAGTCATCCCAGCTGAAGACAATCACCTGGGGCTTGTTAAAACTAGCCATAGCCTAGGAGATTCCAATTCCATACACGTGGGGTGGGGCCGAGGTCTGCCAGTTTACCGAGCTCCCTGGGTAATTCTACTGCGCACCAAGTGTAAAACCTGCCGAGTTAGGGCTGGTCATGCAGTTGCTTTGGGGTTCAGTTTGGAATATGTTCACCATGGAAGGGGCTCCTGAAACATGCTTTGTTATGAGTCCCCAACACTGTGTTTGGGTGTCAAGGCTGTATATATGAAACCTGTGTTACAGGCTGAATCCTGTCCTGCTCCCGCAAATGCATATGTTAAAGGTGTAACTCCTAACGTTACCAGAAAGAGGTCCGGATCCAGACGCCAAGAGCGTGTTCTTGGATCTTGCGCAAGAAAAAATTCAGGGTGAGTCCATAAAGTTAAAGCAAGTTTATTAACAAAGAAATAAAAGAATGGCTACTCCACAGAGCAGCAGCATGGGCTGCTGGGGGCACACTTTTATGGTTATTTCTTGATTATATGCTAAATGAGGGATGGGACTATTCATGAGTTTTCAGGGAAAGGGGTGGGTAATCCTGGGAAGTGAGGGTTCCTCCCTTTTTTAGGTTAGGGTTAGGGTTAGGGCCATGGCCATGACATTTGTAAACTCATGGCACTGGTGAGACTGTAGTGGGGGGACGACTAGAGGTCACTCTCATTGCCATCTTGGTTTTGGTGGGATTTGGCCGGCTTCCTTACTGCTACCTGTTTTATCAGCAAGGTCTTTGTGACCTGAGTCTTGTGCTGACCTCCTGTCTCATCCTGTGTCTTAGAATGCCACATCTCCTGGAAATGCAGCCCAGCAGTTCTCAGCCCCTAATCAAGATGGAGTTGCTCTGGTTCAAACACCTCTGATGCCAGGACCTCAGATTGTGACCTTATTTGGCAGCAGTCATTGAAGTTGTAATCCGTTAAGGTAAGTTCATGATGGTGGGCTCTAATTCGACATGACTGGTGTCTTTATAAAAGGAGGAAAATTGGACCCAGAGACACACACATGGGCAGAATACCATGTGAAGATGGAGGCAGAAATTGTAGTGACGCAGCTACAAGGAACTCCAAGGATCTCCAGCAACCACCAGAGGCTTAGAGAGAGGCATAGAATACATTCTGTCCTAGAGTCTGTCATCTGTCGTTACCAGAAAGGGGTCCTGATCCAGAACCCAAGACAGGGTTCTTGGATCTCACACAAGAAAGAATTCTGGGCAAGTCCATAGGGTAAAGTGAAAGCAAGTTTATAAAGAAACTAAAGGAATAAAGAATGGCTTACTCCGTAAGCAGAGCAGCGGTGTGGGCTGCCCGACTGAGTATACTTAGTTATTTCTTATTTCTTCTTCTTCTTATTGTTATTTTGAGACAGAGTCTCCCTCTGTCACCCAGGCTGGAGTGCAGTGGCGCGATCTCAGCTCACTGCAACCTCCGCCTCCTGGGTTCAAGCGATTCTTCTGCCTCAGCCTCCTGAGTAGCTGGGACTATAGGTGCCCGCCACCACGCCCAGCTAATTTTTGTATTTTTAGTAGAGATGAGGTTTCTTCATGTTGGCCAGGCTGGTCTTGAACTCCTGACCTCAGGTGATCCACCCACCTCGGCCTCCCAAAGTACTGGGATTACAGGCATGGGCTACCACGCCCTGCATAAGCAACTGTGTATTTGGTTTTTTTGATTTTTTTTTTTTTTTGAGACAGGATCTTGCTCTGTTGCCCAGGCTGGCATGCAGCAGCATGATCTCAGCTCACTACAAGCTCTGCCTCCCAGGCTCAAGAGATTCTCCCACCTCAGCCTCCTGAGTAGCTAGGTCCTTACAGTTATCTCTTGATTATATGCTAAACCAGGGGAGGATTATTCATGAGTTTTCCAGGAAAGGGATGGGCAGTTCCCAGAACTGAGGGTTCCTCCCCTTTTTAGACCATATAAGGTAACTTCCAGGTATTGCTGCCGTAGGACTTTCTCCTTAGTTCAGATAAAAGCCAGGTTCTTGCCACATGGCCTTGATAGATTAGGCTCACAGACACTTTGAAGAGTGAGAAAAATGGGATTTATTGGGCAAAAAGGAAAAAAAGAGAAACAGGGAGTCTCAGCAAAGCGAGAGTCCCTGCTAGCTGGTCTCCCCCTCACAGACTGAATCCCAGATTCCACCTGAAACAGAAGAGGCCAGGCTCCTTCCTGCTGCAAAGAGTGTGAACTTCCGTGGCTCCAGCCCATTTTCCCAGTGGCCGCACGGTGGTCGGAGTTTCTCCGGGGACCCCTTTATACTTGGCTGTCTCATTGCTGTGGCATTTGTCAACTGTCATGGTGCTGGTGGAGTGTCTTTTAGTGTGCTAATGTATTATTATTAGCGTATAACAAGCCATGAGGATGACCAGAGGTCACTCTTGTTGCCATCTTGGTTTTGGTGGGATTTGGCCGGCTTCTTTACTGCATGCTGTTTTATCTGCAAGGTCTTTGTGACCTGTATCTTCTGCTGACCTCCTGTCTCATCCTGTGACTAAGAATGCCTAGCCTCCTGGGAATGCAGTCCAGTAGGTCTCAGCCTTACTTTACCCAGCACCTATTCAAGATGGTGGAACCGCTCTGGTTCAGACGCCTCTGACAGTGGGATGGTGCAGGAGTCTCCCTTTGTAAGGGCCTGAGGGCCCATGAAGCATGGAAGTAAAGAAAAATCTTGAGTTCCTTCAAAGAAAATTCCAGGCACCTAGCTGGCCTTGAGAAGTCAATGAGCAACTCGGTAAGTAAAATGGTAATAGTAACTTAAAACAACAGCCAAGGAAGCTAGAGTCATGAGATGCTTGGCTTTCTATGGAATGGAAGATAGCATCTTAGCATACGTCCCGAGCTGTTTTTCAGAAACCCAGACCCTACCAATCAGATCTGCTGGCATTGACCTCAGGTAAGGGGAACTGAGGACTCAACTCTGACCAATGTACTTTGTTCTACATTCCTTCCTGAGGGGTCTGGAGGAGGTCATGCCCACAGACCAGAGCTAACAGTTTTTTTCTGTTGTCTCCAGACTTTTAAACAAAGCTTCCCTT
This sequence comes from Rhinopithecus roxellana, assembly GCF_007565055.1. Taxonomy (NCBI): domain Eukaryota; kingdom Metazoa; phylum Chordata; class Mammalia; order Primates; family Cercopithecidae; genus Rhinopithecus; species Rhinopithecus roxellana. The sequence continues at coordinate 132,741 of NW_022142251.1, read as the reverse complement.
CCTTAACCCATCACGAATCAGAGAATCTTTGAATCTACCTATGTCCTGTGGGTCCCCCTTGCTTCGAGATGTTCTGCCATTTTAGGTCAAACCACTCTATAACCTGCCTATATTGGTTTATGACTTTGTCTGTAACCTCTGCCTCCCACCTTGAAAAACCCTCACCTGTAATTCATTGGGGAGGGTGGGGCTTTTTTTTTTTTTATTTTTTTTTGGAGACCGAGTCTTGCTCTGTTGCCCAGGCTGGAGTGCAGTGGCGCCATCACGGCTCACCGCAGCCCCGACCTCCCAGGCTCAAGTGATCCTCCTGCTTCACCCTGCTGAGGACTTGGGACTACAGGAGTTTGCCACTACGCTCAGCTAATTTTTTAATGATTTGTAGAGACAGGGTCTTAGTATGTTGCCCAGGCTAGTCTTAAACTCCTGGGCTCAAGTGATCCACCCACCTTGGCCTTCCAAAGTGCTAGAATTACAGACATGAGCTGCCTTGCCCAGCTAGAAGGCCAGGTCTTAAGCATGAGCTGCATGAATGTCCTTGCTTGACCCCCTACAAATACATGCCCTCCTTTTTCACGCTGCAAACCTTGGTGTAGATGTTTGGCCTTGCTGTGCTGGGTCAAACCTTCAGAAGGAACCAACCCCACTGACACTTTGATCTCAGACTTCTTCTGGCTTCCAGAACTGTAAGAACAGTAGGTTTCTGAGGAGGAGCTCACCCAGTCTGTGGTGCTTGGTGAAGGCAGCCATGGGAAACGCACACAGCTCATTTGCACAAAAGGCGGAGAGTTGGAATCATTGTAGAACTGGAGATGGGCTTCCTCCAGGTGGAACTGCTTGTGAAAGTTAGAGGTGTAGAAAGGAGAGAGGGCATTTGTGGGCGTCTTTGTGAGTGATGCTAAGGACAGATACTAAGGAAGACAGTTGCAGAGACAGACTACTCACAAGACATGAGGAAGTTAAAAAAGGCAGAGGATGATCAGAGTTCATTTTCCACATGAGAGTCGGATGCAGATTTTTTTTTTTTTTTTTTGAGATAGGGTCTCCGTCTGTCTCCCAGGCTGGAGTGCAGTGATGCGATCACAGCTCACTGCAGCCTCGAATACCTGTGCTCAAACAATCCCCCTGCCTCAGCCTCCCAAAGTGCTGGGATTACAGGTGTGCACCACTGCATACAGCAGAGATTCAGAATATAAGTGGGCACTGGAGTCCCAGCTCCTCCATGGAGCTGCTGAAGGCCAGCTATAGGGCAAGCTGCAGATCCCATGGAGATGGTTGAGGGCATGTTTGGCAATTTTACATCCTAGGTCATCTCGGCCATGCGGTGGGAAACGGCTTCAGTCCCAGCAGACCACCAGGATTGGCCTTCATGGAGTGGAGGGCTGGAGAGTTGAGGATGAGAAGTGAATGTAGGGTTATGACAAGGGGAAGTGGAAATCTGTAATGCCGTTCTTTAAAATCCTGAAGTTGGCCAGGCAGGGTGGCTCATGCCTATAATACCAGCTCTTTGGGAGGCTGGGGTGGGTGGATCACTTGAGGTTATGAGTTCGAGGCCAGCCTGGCCAACATAGCAAAACCCCATCTCTACTAAAATTATATATACACACACACACACACACACAAAAGTTAGCCAGGCATGGTGGCACACACCTGCAATCCCAGATGCTTGGGTGGCTGAAGCATGAGAACATAGTGAGACCCTGTCTGTACAAAAATTAAATTAAAAAAAATTAGCCACAGGTAGTGATGTATGGCTGTAGTCCCAGCTACTCAGGAGGCTGAGTGGGGAGGATCATTTGAGTCCAGGAGTTGGAGACTGCAGTGAGCTATGATGGTGCCAACAGCACTCCAGCCTGGGGTGACAGTGAGACCCTGTCTCTAAACAAACAAACAAAGATAAAAATTATACTGTGTCTCAACAATCGACAAAACAGTTACACTGTATTAGATATTATAAGTAGAGATGGCTTAAAGTGTATGGGAGGATATGCCTGGGTGATATGCAAATATTGCATCATTTGATACAAGGGGTTTGAGCATCCTTGGATTTTGATACCAGTGGAAGTCCCACAACCAACTCCCTGAGGATATCGAGCCCAGCTGCACACACAGATGAGAAGGAATTAGGCCAATCAGCCAGTCTTCTCGAAAGAACTCTTTGTTCTGCCGAAAAGACAAAGCCGGTGAGTTCTCAGGCTGGCAAGACCCTCCCGCTCCTCTCCCTCAGGGAGAGCAGACCTAGGTACCCACCACCTTCGAGTCGGTGTTCTCTGCCTATAGCCCTTCCCCAGGGCTCTCTGCCCCAGCCCCGTTCCTCCTCCAAGCCAGCACAGGCCGTGCACCCCCTCTTTTGCGCAGAAGAGCCTGGGAGGCGGGGGAACAGTCAGAGAATAGTCTAAACCACGTGCAAAAATGCAGGCTGGGTGACTTTTGCCCCTTGGGGCTGTCTTCCCACATGGGATTGTTTGTGCCATGTTTGGTCTTTTAGCCGTGTGGTTGGAGATACTTTGAGTGCCTGTTTTTGTCTTCAGCAAATGGCTGGATTCCCTGTTTAGGATCTGGGGGCATCTCGCTCTTGCTTCCAGCTCTCCAGCGCATGGATACTTTCCTAAAAGTAGACAAAATGTCAGTTCTTTCCAAATTCGCTGCAGAGAATGGAGGAGAACAGAGTGGCCTTCCCACGTGGAGAAGTTTTCTCTTTTATGCCCAGCGCCCATTGTATTGATACAGACAGTTTCGGTTTCCCAAGAAAACGTTTTCAAGCTGCCTTCATGACTCCACTCAGATGCGCAGCTCAGAAGCCGCGGGATGCAGCGGATATGTCACTAGAGGTACTTGAAAACTTCAGTAACACACTTATCCTGAAGGAGGAGAAATGGCACAGAAAAGTATGCTAAGCTTCCCACTCAAGAAGTTAGAAAAGGAACATCAGAATTACACAGAAGAGTAGAAGGGAATACATGGAAAACAGTAGAATTCATTAAATTAGAGAAGAAAATGAGATAAGATGGAAGTAGCTGAAGTTAGAAATCTTTTTAATTTTAGTAAAATTAATTTTAGTAGAATCGCCTGTTTTAAGCGTTAAAAGGCATTTAAGCATTTAATTGCTTTTAAATGTTCATTTAAATAAAATTTTAGTTTAATTATATTGAATTACATATTCATATTACATTAGCTAGTTTACTTTTTTATTATTTTATTAGTTAATTTTATGTATTTCAAATACAACTAGTTTTTTATGTTTTATTAACATTTAATTTTAATAAACTTCATTTTACTTTAAATCAAATTTTAATTTATAATCAAGTTAAAAATAAGCTACAATAAAAAGAGTAGAATGAATAAAATCTGCTAAGATTGCAGATAAAAAGACCAGCCTGGCCAAAATAGAAAAATCCTCTCTCTACTAAAAATAGAAAAAAATTAGCCAGGCATGGTGGCAGGCACCTGTAATTCCAGCTTCTTGGGAGGCTGAGGCAGGAGAATTACTTGAACCCAGCAGGTGGAGGTTGCAGTGAGCAGAGGTTGTGCCATTGCACTGCAGTCTGGGCAACAAGAGCAAAACTCCGTCTCAAAAAAAAAAAAAAAAAAAAAAAGAGAAAACAGAATATGCCAATGAATAACATTATGAAGAAAAAAGAAATATAACTCCAGATGTAGCAGAGTTTATAAAGAAAATAAGATGATATTAGGAATAACTATCGCAATGTGTTTAACAACTTCGCACACAATGGACACATTCATAGAACAATATATTTTACCCAAACTGACTCAAGTATATATAGAATATCCAAATGGTATTGTAGAAATTTGACACATTGAAGAAGTGGTTAAAAAGCTTCTCACTAAGAAAATGCTACACCTAGCTGGTATTATCAGGCAGCGGTAAATTCAAGTATTATCTAAGCTCCTCCAGACAAAACAAAAAGGAGCAACATCTGCAAACTATTTTGAGGCCAAGAATATTTTGATATTCAAACTCAGCAAACTCAACAAAGAAAGCATGGGAAAAGAAATTATAGACCAGTCTCACCCTTTGTGAGGTACAAATGTTCAGCAAGTTTCAACAAAAGACAATCTATGATTGTACCTTAAATATTTACAGATTAAAGGAGAAAGGAAAACAAAATGAAAACAAAATATTTCTTATATCAATTGATATGGAAAGTAGTTGTGATAAAATTGAACACCCATTCAGGATTTAACAAACCAGGAATAAACACAAACTTCCTTAATCTGATAAAAGCTTTCTAAGGAAAAATGTATGTCATACTAAAGAGTGGGATATTAAAAATGGTCTCCTTAAACTCAAGGACAAGTTGGGTGTGGTGGCTCATGCTTGTAATCCCAGCACTTTGGAAGGCTGAGGTGGGTGGATTGCTTGAGCCTAGGGGTTTGAGAGCAACCTGGGCAACATAGTGAGGCTCCATCTCTACAAAAAATACAAAAATTAGCTGGGCCTAGTGGCGTGTACCTGTAGTCCCAGCTACTTGAAAGGCTGAGGTGGGAGGATTGCTTGAACTCGGGAGGTCAAGGCTGCAGTGAGCTATGATCATGCCACTGCACTCTAGCCTGGGTGAGAGAGCGAGACCTGTCTCAAAAATCCAGAACAAGTCAAGGAGGAACATTCAGAAGAGGAAATCTAAATTACAAACAAACAAATGAAAGCTGCTCAGCTTCAGTAGTAGTCAGGGAAGGAAAGTTAAAACTATAGTTGCTATCTCCCAGCATCAAAGCTGATCAGACAGAGATGCACTGGAATATGTATATTCTGCTGTTAGATGTGGAAAGTATTATGCTGCTTTGAAAAACCATGTGGAATTACTTAGTAAAGATGAGGATTAGCCGGGCTCGGTGGCTCAAGCCTGTAATCCCAGCACTTTGGGAGGCCGAGACGGGCAGATCACGAGGTCAGGAGATCGAGACCATCCTGGCTAACACGGTGAAACCACGTTTCTACTAAAAAATACAAAAAACTAGCTGGGCGAGGTGACGGGCGCCTGTGGTCCCAGCTACTCGGGAGGCTGAGGCAGGAGAATGGCGTGAACCCGGGAGGCGGAGCTTGCAGTGAGCTGAGATCTGGCCACTGCACTCCCGCCTGGGCAACAGAGTGAGACTCTGTCTCAAAAAAAAAAAAAAAAAAAAGATGAGGATGTGCCAGTGACACAACAGTTCCACTCTGGTTTCTTACCATAGAAAAGCTTGTACAAATGTGTAATAGGAAATATACATGAAATTAAATTGCTTATGATGTCATTGCTTATAGCATTAGAAGATGGGTGTATTAGTCCATTTCCACATTGCAGATAAAGACATACCCAAGACTGGGTAATTTATAAAGAAAAAGAGGTTTAATGGACTCACAGTTCCACATGGCTGGGGAGGACTCACAATCTTGGCGGAAGGCAAAAGTCACGTCTTACACGGTGGCAAGCAAGAGAGAATCAAAGCTAAGTGAAAGGCTTTTTCCTTATAAAACCATCAGATCTCTTGAGACTTATTCATTACAATGAGGCAATTCAAGATGAGATTTGAGTGGAGACACAGCCAAACCATATCAATGGGAAACAATCTAAATGTTCATGATGTTTAAAAAAATGTGGGATATTCAGATCATGATACAATATGCAGCAAAGAACAAGAGAAATACAGCTACCTACTTCAGTGGCATAATTCTCAGAAACAATGGCAAAGGAAATAGATAGCTTGAAAAAAAGTCCATGCAATGTCATTATGTTTATATAGAGATTGAAAACAGGCAAAGTGGGGAAATGCAAATTAAAACAACAATGAGATACCAATACACATCTGTGAGAATGGCCAAAAGCCAGAACACTGACACCACCAAAAGCTAATGAGGTCGTGGAGCAACAGGAATGCCCATTTATGGCTGGTGGGAATGCAAAATGACGCAGCCACTTTAGGAGACATTTCGGCAGTTTCTTACAAAACTAAATATGCCCTTGGCATATGATCCAGCAATCACTCTTGTTGATGGTTACCCAAAAGAGTTGAAAACTTGTGTCCACACGAAAACCTGCACATGGATGTTTACAACAGCTTTATCTATAATTGTCAAAACTTGGAGGCAAGGAAGACGTCTTTCAGTAGGTTAATAGACAAATAGATCACATTGCATCCAGGTAATGGAATATCATTCAGCATTAAAAAGAAAGAAGAGGCTGGGTGCAGCGGCTCACGCCTGTAATCCCAGCACTTTGGGAGGCCGAGGCAGGCAGATCACCTGAGGTCAGGAATTCGAGACCAGCCTGGACAACGTGGCAAAACCCTATCTCTACTAAAAATACAAAAATTAGCCAGCATGGTGGCATGCACCTGTAATCCCAGCTATTTGGGAGGCTGAGGTAAGAGAATCGCTGGAACCAGGGAGGTGGAGGTTGCAGTGAGCCTAGATCGCACCACGGCACTCCAGCCTGCTGACAGAGTGAGACTCTGTCTCAAAAAAAAAAAAAAAAAAAAGATAGGCCGGGCATGGTGCCTCACGCCTGTAATCCCAATACTTTGGGAGGCCAAGGTGGGCGGATCACAAGATCAGGAGTTTGAGACCAGCCTGGCCAATGTGGTGAAACCCTGTCAGTACTAAAAATACAAAAATTAGCCAGGCATGGTGGTGGGTACCTGTGGTCCCAGCTACTCAGGAGGCTGAGGCAGGAGAATCACTTGAACCCAGGAGCCAGAGATTGCAGTGAGCCAAGATCACGCCACTACACTCTAGCCTGGGTGACAGAATGAGACTCGATCTCAAAAAAAAAAAAAAAAGAAAGAAAGAAATTAGTAAGATGACAACAAGAACGAGAAAAATAATTATATATATATATAGAAATAAGGGTCAGATGTGGTGGCTCGTGCCTGTAGTCCCAGCACTTTGGGAGGCCAAGGGACAATCCCTTGAGCCCAGGAGTTTGAGACCAGCCTGGGCAATATAGTGAGATCCTGTTTTTATAAAACATTTTAAAATGTGATGGTGTGCACCTGTAGTCCCAGATAGGAGGCTGAGGTGAGAGGATTGCTTAAGCCTAGGAGGTCAAGGCTGCAGTAAGCTATGATCGCACCACTGCACTTCAACCTGGGAAATGGAGCGAGACCCTGTCTCAAAAGAAAAAAAAAAGAAAAGAAAAAAGAAACAAAGGAAAAAGAAGAAAAGAGAAAATAAATGAGCTATAAGCCAGACATATACTAAGTCAAAGAAGACAATCCAAAAGGGCTACATGCAATTGTAACTGTAGGACATTCCAGAAAAGGCAAAACTATGAGACAGTAGAAAGATCAGTGGTTGCCAGGATGTGGGAATGAATAGGCAGAATATGGAGGATTTTTAGTGTAGTGAGACTCCTCTGCGTGACACTATGGTGATGTATCCATGCTACTCTACATTTATCCAAACCCACAGAATGTCCACCACCAAGCGTGAACCTGAAGGTGAACGATGGGCTCTGGTGTCAATGATGTGTCATTGCCAGTCCATCAGCTGTCACAGACAGTAGGGGAGGTGCTGCATGTTTCAGGGTAGGGGGTCCATGGAACTCTCTGTACCTTCCTTTCAATTTTCCTGTCAACCTAAAACTGCTCTAAAAAATAAAATCTATTAAAAATGTATACATATATAACAAACCTGCATGTTGTGCACTTGTACCCTAGAACTTAAAGTATAATACTAATAACAAAAAAATATATATCAGAGGTTGAAAAACAAAAAACAAAAACAAACAAACAAAAAAACAGGCTGGGAGTGGCTCAAGCCTATAATCCCAGCACTTTGGGAAGCTGAGGTGAGACTATCGCTTGAGTTCAGGAGTTCAAGACCAGCCTGGGCTAAATAATGACACCCTGTCTCTACAAAAACAGAAATAAAATTAGCCAGGCCTGGTGGCACACACCTGTAATCCCAGTTACTCGGGAGGCTGAGGCAGGAGAATTGCTTGAACCCAGGAGGTGGAGGTTGCAGTGAGTCGAGATCGTGCCACTCCACTGCAGCCTAGGCAACAGAGCAAGACTCTCTCAAAAAAATAAAAATGACTCAAACGTGAAAAAATGTTCGATCTTACTCATGATGAATAACATTTTTAAAAGATGAATGCTACAAATATATAAAAATAAAAATATTATCCTGGCGTGGTGGTGCTACCTGTAGTCCCAGCTACTTGGGAGGCTAAAATGGGAGGATCACTTGAGCCCACAACTTTGAGGCTGCAGTGAGCCTTGATGGCACCATTGTACTCCAGACTGGGGAACAGAGCGAGACCCTGTCTCTGAAAAACAACACAAAACAAAAACACACACAGACAACATAATATACAGTGTAGAGATGAGACACATCACTAAACCATATATAAAACAAATTGATGAATAACATAAATGGTTAACATAAATTCTGGGTTGAGAGAGGCACACAAGGCGCTTTTGAGGTATGGGATGCATGTTTTGATTTAAATTGCATTGTATGTAGGTGTTCGTTCTATTATTCTTGAACTGTACAAAATACGATATACTCACCCATGAATGAAAGGAAAAGAAAATAAGTCTACCACCTGATTTGCTTACACTGTAGTGGTGGGACTTTTTCAGTAATTTTGATATCACGTGATTGCATCAAGAAGTCAGTCAGAATTTCAGAACTGGAACAGATCAGGAACAAAAATATCCATGAAGAAAATAACTTCAAAATTACAGTCAGTGGTAGGATAGGTTGAGAACCAGCTTGTTTTGAATATTAAAGCCAGTGTGGTACTTGCAATATAACATGATTTTCAAGTGGCACTTTTAAGACTCCCTTAATTCTTACTATTTCCTTGGAAAATCTCAGAGTCTAAAATGCATTTTATAGAGTAAAAGTAATAAAAAGCGAATTCATTTCTACACCACCCCCCCAATCTAATCTCTTTCATTCTCTCTCTCTCACACTTTCTCTCTCTCTCTCAATATATATATATGTATATACATACATGTACACACATACATATACATATATATATACACATATATATATATATCTTACGTACTTATTTCTGTTTAGTCCTCTCAGGCACTAATTTGGACGTTATGTTTATCTTCCTCTTGCTTTTTACAATGCAGAATTGGTCACCACATCCTCTTGACTTTTATCAGCACCATCATGGTTAAGACTTTCCTGTCTTTATCTCTGTCATTCATCTCCTGCCCAGGACTACTTCAGCCCATAACCACAGACTTGCCATACCCTTCCTGTAGCTTTCTCTTTAAAGCGTCAACCCCACCCCCACCACATCTTCCAGAATAATTTTTCTTAGATATTGCTGAGGTCATCATGCAATTAATTACTCAGAAAAGCTTTCTGGTTCTGTTGGTGAAAAACATAGAGCTGGGAGCTAAATGACAAGAACTCATGAACACAAAGAAAGAAACAACAGACGCTGGGGTCTACTTGAGCGGGGTGGGTGGGAGGAGGGAGAGGAGCAGAAAAGATCCCCATTGGGTGTTTGGCTTAGTACCTGGGTGGCTAAATAATCTGTACAACAAACCCCTGTGACACATGTTTACCTATGTAACAAACCTTCCCATGTACCCCCAAACCTAAAATAAAAGTTAAAAAAAAATAGGCTGGGCACAGTGGCTCATGCCTGTAATCCCAGCACTTTGGGAGGCTGGGGCTGGCGGATCACTTTAGGTCAGGAGTTCGAGACCAGCCTGGCCAACATGGTGAAACTCCATCTCTACCAAAAATACAAAAATTAACCAGGTGTGGTAGTGTGCACCTGTAATCCCAGGTACTCGGGAAGCTGAGGCACGAGAATCGCTTGAACCCAGGAGGTGGAGGTTGCCATGAGCTGAGATTGTGCCAGTGCACTCCAGCTGGGGTGATAGAGCGAGACGCAGTCTCAAAAAATATATAGATAGATAGATAGATAGATAGATAGATAGATAGATAAAAGATAGAGCATGGGCCGGGTGCAGTGGTTCATGCCTGTAATCCCAGTACTTTGAGGGGCCAAGGTGGGCAGATTGCTTGAGCTCAGACGTTTTAGACCAGCCTGGGTAGCATGGTGAAACCTTGTCTCTGAAAAACATACAAAAAAAAAAATAGCCAGGTGCAGTGGAGCGCACCTGTAGTCCCAGCTACTTGGGAGTGTGTGGTAGGAGGATTGCTTGAACCTGGGGGGTTGACGCTGCAGTGAGCTGTGATCGTGCCACTGTATTCAGCCTGAGCAACAAAGTGAGACCCTGTCTCAAAAAACAAACAAACAAACAAACAAAAAAACATATATATAGAGAGAGAGAGCATCCCTGGTGTAGTGAACACTGTAGTGTGCTACTCAGTCCCTGCTATGAACATGAGTGCGTATGTACTGGTCTGTGTCTCACTGCTTTTATTTCTTTGGGGTACATATTTGGGAGCATCAGGCTTTCTCTTAATCTTATTTTTTCTGGCACATTATCTCACCTTTACTCTCAGCTCTGTCCGGCATCCATGAATCTAGATCTTTGCTTATTCATCACTGATTAGAATTACAAGTAAGTTTGTCCAAGTTGTCGAGATGTGTTCATCTGGCTGCAAGGAGAAGGAGGAGAATTCTTCTGACAAGCACTGCCGTGCAAAGCTCCTGTCTCCAGCCCCGCCTGTGTCTGTACCTTGAGAGCCACCTGCTGCCTCCCATTCCTGAGATGGTTAAGATTTCTGAGACTTCTTGTTGGGTTCTCCTGTGTATTGCCATGAGTTCATTGCCTCCATCTCCATCCTGCCTGCCATGACAGTTACTACCAGCTTAGAGTCTTAGTCCATTTGGGCTGGAAGGCTTATAGACAACAGACGTTTATTGCTCATGGTTCTGGAGGCTGGAGGTCCAGGATGAAGGTGTGGCAGATTCAGTGTCTGGTGAGGGCTTCCCGGTTAATAGATGGCGCCTTCTCACTGTGTCCTCACATGGTGGAAAGGGTGAGGGAGCTTTCTGGGGTCCCTTTTCTAAGGACACTGATCCCATTTATGAGGCCCCACCCTCATGACCTCAGCACCTCCCAAAGGTCCCACCTCCTAACATCGTGACTTTGGGGGTTAGCATTTCAACATAGGAATGTTGGGGGGTCACACACATTCAGATCACAGCACCCACCTGCCTCCAAGCCTTCTAGAAGTCATCCTCGTTTTTTGTCTGCTGTGTTCTCACACATTCTCTTTGTCCTTTGTTTTCCTTTTAATTCCAGCCTACATCCATTTTGAGGAAGGGGAAAAAGAGAAAAAGAGAGACAGACACCCATGCGCGCACGCGCGCGCACACACACACACACACACACACAAAGATAAACCACTTTGTTAAATCTGCTATGTACTATGTCTAACAGTAAGTCCTAGTTCTTTGTTTATAAACCTGCATTTCCCATTAGACTACATGATCTGGAAAGGAGAATATGTTTCCCTCAGCCTTTTTATTTCTGACTCTCAGCACACTGCCTCAAAACAGGAGTGATCAGAAGGTGTTCATTAAGTAGGCAGACGTGGCTCATCAATGCCAATATTAATTAGCATCTAGAGGTCCAGGTATCTCTCCTACTGCTTAAGCATGCTACATCAAAAATTAGAGAAATGAAACCAAGCTTGCTTCTATGTGTGAGAAAAGAGGGGATAAATGGCTTGAAATGAGAATGGTTTTTTTCTCTTTTTCTTGAGACAGGGTCTTGCTCTGTTGCCCAGGCTGGAGTGCAGTGGTGCAATCATGTCTCACTGCAGCCTTGACCTCCCAGGCTCAAGTGATCCACCTCAGCCCTCTGAGTAGCTGGGTCCATGGGTATGCACCCCCACGTCAGGCAAATTCTTTTTGTATTTTTAGTAGAGAAAGGGTTTTGCCATGTTGCCCAGGCTGGTCTCAAATTTTGGACTCAAGAGATCTGCCCCCTCTTGGCCTCTCAAAGTGCTGGGATTACAGGTGTGAGCCACCGTGCCCAGCCTGAAATGAGAATGTTTTATTCAAGTATAGGAGAACTTCTAAGTTTCTGGGTCTCCATGAGACTGGGAGGAAAATGGCTCGCATTGTTGTGACATTTCAGTGTGTGAAGGGTGAAGAGAAAAGACTCTAGAATAGTCGGGGCTGGGGAGGCGGAGGGAGAGACACAGAGCGAGAGAATGACACAGAGACAGAATGACAGAGACATGCAAAAAGAGAGAAAAAACTGAGTGGGAGAAAGAATGAGAGAGAGAATGACAGAGTCATGCAAAAAGAGAGAGGGAGAGAAGAGAGAGAGATCGTGGGAGAGAGAATGAGAGAGAAAGAGAATGACAGAATTATGCAAAAGAAGAGAGACAGAGAGACTGGGAGGGAGAATGAGAGAACCAGAGTGGGAGAGAGAAAGAGAATGAAAGAGAGAATAAGAGAGAGAAAGAGAGAGTGAGAGAGAAAATGACAGGCCAGGCACGGTGGCTCACACCTATAATCCAAGCACTTTGGGAGGCCGAGGTGGGTGGATCACTTGAGGTCAGGAGTTCAAGACCAGCCTGGCCAACATGGTGAAACCCCATCTTTACTAAAAATACAAAAATTAGCCAGGAGTGGTGGTGCACGCCTGTAATCCCAGCTACTCGGGAGGTTGAGGCAGAAAAATCATCTGAACCCGGGAGGCGGCGCTTGCAGTGAGCCGAGATCGCACCACTGCACTCCAGCCTGGGCGACAGAGTGAGACTCCATCTAAAACAAAAAACGAAAGAAAGAAAGAAAGAAAGAAAGAAAGAAAGAAAGAAAGAAAGAAAGAAAGAAAGAAAGAAAAGAAAGAAAGAAGGAAAGAAGGAAAGAAGGAAAGAAGGAAAGGAAGGAAAGGAAGGAAGGAAGGAAAGAAAGAAAGAAAGAAAAGAAAAGAAAAGAACGAAAAAGTGAGAGAGAGAGATGCAAAGGGTTGAGAAATAAAAAAGGGATTTGACTTTGCCTTAGGCTCAGCAGCACTGGATGCTCAACAGTAACAGTGATGCCGTCACCATTGTGGGGGGAAATGTCTAGGATTGCATACACAACCCAGTCATGCCACATGAGGAGCTGAACATGAAGGCTGGAGCTCACGTAGCTGCAGAATGCCTCATAACGGTAACCCCCATGCACTCCTGCTGGTAATCTCTTAGAAAACTGGATTTGAGGAAATGAGGGTAATTTGAGCGTGAGGGAGACATGGAATTCAGGAACTGACACAGCTAACATGAAGAAATTTGGGGGAATTTTCCGGATGACCACAAAAATAACATCCTGCACACAGTGAGTAGGGAGCTGGCCTTGACATTTTACAACCACGATCACATTGAAGGCACGTGACTATTATTATTCTCATTTTCCCACCAGTCATGGAAACTGAGCTGCAGAGAGGCAGACTTATCTCATCAAGATACCAAAAGAAGATGCCCAGGCCACACACCCAGGCCGTTTGGAAATGGGATGTCCTGGGGACAACAGCTCTGCGAGTGTCTTAGAAAGCCTTGAGTCCAGGCTAGAGAAGGAAGTTGTAGGATCCCAGGAGGCTGTGTTCACCATCATGATGTGACTACCTTAGGCGTTAACGGTATTTGGAAGAGATTTTCAGTCTCATACAAAGTCTGTGAAAAGAATTTTAAAAGGCAAGCCATGAACAGGAAGCAAGCTTAGGAAATTCAACAGTGTATACAAGGAAGGGAAGTTAGGCACATCTCAGTACTTAGAGAATTCACATAATGTAAGCTTGGGTATTCATTTAGTAAACATTGCTGATGCAGCCATATCAGGAAGCTGAATAGAAAGGAAGTGTGTGTGTGTGTGTGTGTGTGTGCAGGCACTTGAGGGAATAGTGATTGGGCAAAAAACGAAAAGCCATCATCCCCCAAACAGAAAGTTAATAGACACCATCTAAAGAAACACAAGAGATTTCTGGGCAAATATGTTATTTCAAAATATAAAGTAGATCCCAGAAAAAAAAAATAGGAGTGAACATTGAGGGCAAGACATAAAGTTGGGCCGGGCGCGGTGGCTCACGCCTGTAATCCTAGCATTTTGGGAGGCTGAGGTGGGCGGATCACGAGGTCAGGAGATCGAGACCATCCTGGCTAAGACGGTGAAACCCTGTCTCTACTAAAAATACAAAAAATTAGCCGGACATGGTGGCGGGCGCCTGTAGCCCCAGCTACTTGGGAGGCTGAGGCAGGAGAACGGCGTGAACCCAGGAGGCAGAGCTTGCAGTGAGCCAAGATTGCGCCACTGCACTCCAGCCTGGGCAACAGAGAGAGACTCCATCTCAAAAAAAAAAAAAAAACAGACAAACATAAACTTGAGGTCCTGCTTCATCTTTTGAGCTTTATACGTGTATCACTTTGACAAGAATAAAAAGAATAAAAACTACTTTTAAAATTAGAGGCCAGTCATGGTGGCTCACATCTGTAATCCCAGCGTCTTAGAGGCTGAGGTAGGAGGATCGCTAGAGGCTAGGAGTTTGAGACCAGTCTGGGCAACACAGTAAGACCCTGTCTCTACAAAAAAAATTAAAATTGGTTTTGCATGGTGATATGTGCCTGTGGTCCCAGCTACTCGGGAGGGTGAGGTGGGAGAAAACTTCAGCCCAGGAGTTCCAGACTTCAGTGAGCTGTGATTGCACCACTGCATTCCAGTTTGGATGACAGAGTGGAGACCCTGTCTCTAAAATAAATAGAGACTATTATCTCTATTATTTATTTACTCTATTATTTTATTTACTTAAATAAAATAAAATTGAAGAAGTATTCTTTTCTTTTCTTTTTTGAGACAAAGTCTCGCTTTGTCGCCCAGGCTGGAGTATAGTGGCGTGATCTCAGCTCCCGGGTTCAAGTGATTCTCTTGCCTCAGCCTCCCGAGTAGCTGGGATTACAGGTGCCTGCCACCATGCCTGGCTCATTTTTGTAGTTTTAGTAGAGACAGGGTTTCACCATGTTTGTCAGGCTGGTCTCAAACTCATGACCTCAGGTGATCTGCCCGCCTCGGCCTCCCAAAGTGCTGGGATTACAGGTGTGAGCCACCATGCCTGGCCTATTCTTTTTTCTTTCCAACTTTTATTTCAGGTTCAAGGGGTACATGTGCAGGTTTGTTGCATGGGTAAATTGCATGTTGTGGGGCTTTGGTGTACAGATAATTTTATTGCCCAGGTCATCAGCATAATACTGGATAGGTAGTTTTTCAATCTTCATTCTCCTCCCATCCTCCACCCTCAAGTAGGCCCTGGTGCTATTGTACCCTTCTTTGTGTCCATGTGAACTCAATGTTTAGTTCCCAGTTAGAAGTGAGAACATGCAATATTTGGTATTCAGATCCTGCCTTAATTTGCTTAGGATAATGGCCTCCAGCTACATCCGTGTTGCAGCAAAGAATGTGATTTCCTTCTTTTTCATGGCTGTATAGTATTCCATGGTGTGTATGTACCATGTTTCCTTTATCCAGTCTGTCATTTATGGGCATTTTGGTTGATTCCATGTCTTTGCTATTATGAATAGTGCTGCAATGAACATACGTGTGTGTGTGTCTTTATGGTAGAATGATTTATATTCCTTTGGGTATATACCCAGTAGTGAGACTGCGGGGTCAAACAGTGGTTGTGTTTTAAGTCCTTTGGGAAAACTCCAGACTGTTTTCCACAGTGGCTGAACTAATTTACACTCCCATCATTACACGTCCTCTTTCTCTCAGCTTTGCCAGCATCTGTTATTTTTTAACTTTTAATAACAATTTAGATGGCAACTTTAAATTTAATTTTAAAATTTAGACTGACAGCGTTCCACGTGTAAGTGAATATTGGAAATTTATCTTGGCTGGGCTTGGTGGCTTATGCCTATAATCCCAGCACTCAGGGAGACTGAGGTGGGTGGATTGCTTGAGCTCAGGAGTCCGAGACAGCCTGGGCAACACGGTAAAACCCTGTGTCTACAAAAAATACAAAAATTAGCAGGGCATGGTGGTGTGTACCTGTGGTTCTAGCTAATTGGGAGGCTGAGGTGGAAAGATCTCAGGAAGTCACGGCTGCAGTGAACTATGATCACACCACTACACTCCAGCCTGGGTGACAGAGCAAGACCTTGTCCCCCACCCCCAAAAAAGGTATATTATCCACTTTAAAATTTGATTAAATAATTAAACAACACAGGTCGATAGATTTCCTTTCTATGTTGTCAAAAATAATAGCTGAGTTTGCTAGGTTAAAAAGAAGCAAGAATTTTTGAGAGCTTGGAATTGCCTGGTGGAGAGTTCAAAAGCAACGAGGTTGCCTCTGTGTCATTACTGCTGATGGAAACTGGCTCTTCATGGGAAGGTGGAGATGCAGGAGGAAACTAGAGAAAGGCACTCTGTGGTCCTTGACCGAGGGCTAGAAGCATTTCCCCCATAGGGAGAGGACTTCCACACAGAAGCTTGGTGATGTTGGCAGAATAATGTGACTGAAGGACATCCATACCCTAATCCCTGGAACCAGTGGCTACGTTGCCTTACATAGTCAAAGGGACTTTGCAGATGTGATGAAGTTAAGGATCTTGAGATTAGGGGATGATCATAAATGATCCACATGTGTCCAATGTCATCACAGGCATCCTTATAAGAGGGAAGTAGGAGGTCAGAGTCAGAGACAAAGACATGAGGATGGAAGCAGAGGTGGAACGATGTGCTTTGGAGATAAAGGAAGGGGCCATGAGCCAAGGAACGTGGGTAGTTTCCAGAATATGGGAAAGCTAAGGAAATTAATTTTACCCCTAGAGCTTCTGGAAAGAACCAGTTTTGCCAGCATCTTGGTTTCAGCCTATGATGTGATATAAATTTTTGTCCCCACCTATATTAGTTCCTTCTCACATTGCTAATAAACACATACCCAAGACTGGGTAATTTATAAAGGAAAGATGTTTAATTGACTCACAGTTCAGCATGGCTGGGGGCTTCAGGAAACTTACAATCATGGTGGAAGGAGAAGCAAACACATCCTTCACGTGGTGACAGCCAGGAGAAGTGCAAAGTGAAGTGGGGGAAAGTCCCTTATAAAACCATCAGATCTCGTGAGAAGTCACTCACTATCATGAGAACAGCATGGAGGTAACTGCCCCCATGATTCAATCCCACTGGCTCCCTCCCATGACACCTGGGGATCATGGGAACCACAGTTCAAGATGAGATTTGGGTGGGGACACAGCCAAACCATATTGCCACCCATGTCTCCCGTTGAATGGTAATCCGTGATGTTGGAGAAGGGGCCTGGTGGGAGGTGGTTGAATCATAAGGGCAGACTCCCCCATTGCTGTTCTCATGATAGTGAGCGAGTTCTCACAAGATCTGGTTGTTTAAAATTTACTCTTTTCTTCCTTCTCCAGCCACATAGAATGTGCCTCCTTCCTCTTCGCCTTCTGCCGTGATTATAAGTTTCCTGCAGCCTCCCCAGCCATGCCTCCTATACAGCCTGCAGAACCGTGAATCATTTAACCTCTCTTCTTTATAAATTACCCAGTCTCAGGTAGTTCTTTATAGCAATGTGAGAACAGACTAATACAGCCTGTAAGACCCATTCTGAACTTCTGACTTACAGAACTGTAAGATAGTCCATTGATTGTGTTAAGTCACTAAGTGTGTGAGAATTTGTAACAGCAGCAATGGAAAACTCGTATACTTGGTGTTTGCAACTCACCATGCTGATGATGCTCCCAATGTGAGCAATCCAATCTTGAATTGGGCTACAGCTGGTTTCCCTGTCACTGCCCCTTTCAACAATGTAGATGTAGGAATTGTTGGGCCAGGCACGGTGGCTCACGCCTGTAATCCCAGCACTTTGGGAGACTGAGGCAGGTGGATCACTTGAGGTCAGGAGTTCGAGACCAGCCTGGCCAACATGGTGTAAATCCCATCTCTACTAAAAATACAAAAATTAGCCACGCATGGTGGCAGGCACCTGCAGTCCCAGCTACTCAGGAGGCTGAAGTAGGAGAATTGCTTGAACTTGGGAGGTGGAGGATAAAGTGAGTTAAGATTGCGCCATTGCACTCCAGCCTGGGTGACAGAGCAAAACTCCATCTCAAACAAAACAAAACAAAACAAAAACAATGTAGATGTAAGAATTGTAAATTCTTCATCTTTTTCTTTTTTAGAGATGGGGTCTTGCTGTGTTGCCCAGGTTGAGCTCAAATTCCTGGGCTCAAAGGATCCTCCCGCCTCAGTCTCCTGAATAGTTGGGACCAGCACCTGGCTTGTAAATTATTTGTTTCAATTATTTTGCTTAAATACATTATTTTATTTCTTCTTTTCAATATTTATTTTCTACATATTTCTTTTTTTGAGACAGAGACTCACTCTGTTGCCTAGGCTGGAGTCCAGTGGTGCGATCTCGAATCACCACAACTTCTGCCTCCAGAGTTCAAGCAATTCTCCTGCCTCAGCCTCCCAAGTAGCTGAGATTACAGATACCCACCACCACGCCCGGCTAATTTTTGTATTTTTAGTAGAGACAGGGTTTCACCATGTTTGCCTGGCTTGTCTCGAACTCCTGACCTCAGGTGATCCGCCCGCCTCGTCCTCCCAAAGTGCATGATTACAGGCATGAGCCACAGTGCCTGGCCTTCTTTTCTACATATTTCTATGTTCTTTTTTTCTTCTCTATATTCTTTTTTTTTTTTTTTTTTTTTTTTTTTACTTTAAAACACATTTATATTGGCATATTCTTTTTTTTAATTGACAAATCAAGTATTATATGTATTTATGATGTTTTGATACATATATCCACTGTGGAATGGCCAAATCGAGCTAATTAACATTCCCTAACATAGTTAGGTTTTCGTGGTGAGAACGCTTAAAATCTATTCTCGTAGTGATTTTCACTTAACAGTGAATGTCTTCACCATTCACCAACAATAAAATATATTGTTATTTACTGTGGTCATCATGCTATAAAATATATCTCTTGAACTTATCCGTCCTGTCTAACTGACATTTTGTGTCTTTGTTTTTGTTTTGTTTTGGTTTGGTTTTTGGTTTTCTTTTTTTACAGACATGGGGTCTCACTCTTGCTTAGGCTGGAGTGCAGTGGTGTAATCATGGCTCACTGCAGCCTTGAAATCCTGGGCTTGAGATTTCCCTGCCTCAGCCTCCCAAATAGCTGGGACCACAGGTGGGCGACACCATACCCAGCTAACTGAAATTTGCTTTTTTGGCAGAGGTAGGATCTCGCTATGTTGCCCAGGCTCATTCTTTTTTCATTGACCAATATCTTCAGTGAATATCTTTGCTATTTGATTATATGTGGCAGGATATTGCTGTGTTTGACCAGCTCTCTGAGGGTGATTAGTGTGACCCAGCACAGATGCTCAGTGAATACATCTTCATGGGTTCAGTTATACTTGAAGGTGGATGATGATAAAGATGGGACTTAATACTCCATTTCTGACATAAAATTGGACATCTTTGGAAGGAACTTTGGGAGGCAGCTCATTATAACAAGAAGATGGATTTACAATAAGATAAGATATGGTCTGATTAGAGGAATGCAAATCAAAACCACAATGAGAGACCATCTCATGCCAGTCAGAATGGCAGTTATTAAAAAGTCAAAAACCAACAGAAGCTGGTGAGGTTGCAGAGAAAAAGGAAGGCTTTTACACTATTGGTGGAGTGTAAATTAGTTCAACCTTTGTGGGACAGCGTGGTGATTTCTCAAAGATCTAGAGGCAAAGCTATCATTTAACCCACCAATCCCACTGCTGGGTATATGCCCAAAGGACTATAAATTACTCTATTATAAAGACACACAGACGTGTATGTTCATTGCAGCACTATTCACAATAGCAACAACATGGGATCAACCCAAATGACCATCAGTGGTAGACTGGATAAAGAAAATGTGGTCCATAGACACCATGGAATACTATGCAGCCATAAAAAGGAGTGAGATTATGTCCTTTGCAGGAACGTGGAAGAAGCTGGAAGCTGTTATCCTCAGAAAACTAACACAGGAACAGAAAAGCAAACACTGCATGTTCTCACTTATAATTGGGAGCTGAATGATGAGAGCACATGGACACATCGTGGGAAACAGCACAGTCTGTGGCCTGTTGTAAGGGGGCAGGGGGAGGGAGAGCATCAGGAAGAAGAGCTAATGGATGCCAGGCTCGATACCTGGGTAATGAAACACACATGAAAACCACAATGAGTTGCCATCTCATGCAAGTCGGAATGGCGATTATTAAAAAGCGAAAAACAGCAAAGCAGTATGGCACACGTTTGCCCGTGAAACAACATGCACAGCCTGCACTGATACCCCTGGACTTAAAATAAAAGTTGAAGGAAAAAGAAAAAAGGTATGGTCTGACTACCTGGGGCCACTTTCTAGTTGATATGATATTATCCACAGTAATTCACTTGGCTGGGTCTCAGAATTTTTGCCTGATAAATGAGGTAACAGTGGTTACTTCAGAGAGTTTTAGGGAAAAAAGCATATAGGCTACTGTGATAGGCAGAATAATGGTTCCCCAAAGATGTCCACATCTGAATCCTTGGAACCTCCAAACAACTGATCTTGCACGGTCAGGGGGACCTTGCAGATGTGATGAGGTTAAGGATCTTGAGATGGGAGATGCCCCTGGATGATCCACGTTGGCCCTAAATGCCGTCAGAAGCTCCTTCTAAGAGGGAGGCAGGAGGGTCCAAATTGGAGAAGGAGACATGAAAAGGGAAGCTGAGATGTGAGTGAGGGAGAGCCATGAGCTTGGAAACGCTGGAAGCTAAAAAAAGGCAAGGAAAGAGATCCTCTCCACAGCCTCCAGAAAGAACCAGCGCTGCTGGGTTTCATAAGAGACAGAATCTTTCTCTGTCACCCAGGCTGGAGTACAGGGCTACAATCACGACTCACTGCAGCCTTGAGCTCCTGGGCTCAAGCGATCCTTCCACCTCACCCTCCCAAGTAGCTGGGACTACAGGCAGGCACCACAACACTTGGCTAATTTTTGGTATTTTTTGTAGACAGGGAGTCTTGCGTATTGCCCAAGCTGGTCTTGAACTCCTAGCCTCGAGCAATCCTCCTTCCTCAGCCTCTCAAAGTGCTGGGATTGCCTGTGTGAACCACCGTGCCCAGTCGACACCTTAATTTTATCTCCATGAGCCTCGTGCGGGGCTTCTGACCTCCAAAACTATAATACATTTGTTTGTGTTAGGCACACACGGTTGTGTGTGTGTGTGTGTGTGTGTGGTGATTTTTTACAGCAGCATTACAAAACTAACATGGATTTCATTTGGGAATCTGGGAGAAGCTCACTTATTGCCTAATGTAGACAAGCTTCTTAATAAATGGTAGTCCCCCCCTTCCCTCCCTTCCTTCTTTCTCTTTGAAAGACAAACTCACCTATGTACTATAGGACTCTGAATATTACTAATAATGGATCCTATGGGGAAAATGATGATAATGATATAAATAATAACCCACTTATTTTCTTCTCATCCTGTTGCCAAGTATAATAAATTGATCTTGACGTGCAAATGCATGAGAAGCATGATTTTCGTGCCTATTCATGATTAGCATACTTTTTCGGTGCTCATTTAAAGTGTTTCACTCTGTTTTTCCCAAAGACAAACACACTAAGATCATAAGAAAGAACTACATGCTTTTATTCTCTGCCTCTGAGCTGACTCCACTGGGGTATTTGCCTGGGAGTTTTGGGGAAACACTGAGAAAAAAAAAAGAAAGACAGAATACTATCTTTTTTTTTTTTTCTCGAGACAGTCTTGCTTTGTTGCTCAGACTGGAGTGCAGTGGTGCAATCTCAGCTCACTGCAACCTCTGCCTCTTGGGCTCAAGAGATTCTCCCACCTCAGCCTCCTGAGTAGCTGGGATTACAGGCACTCCATCACACCTGCTAATTTTTGTATTTTTATTAGAGCCAGATTTTCACCATGTTGGCCAGGCTGGTCTCAAACTCCCGACCTCAGGTGATCCGCCAGCCTCAGCCTCCCAAAGAGCTGGGATTACAGGGATGAGCCACCATGCCCGGCCCTATTAATTTTTATTTATTGTTTTTATTTTTATTTGTATTTTTTGAGATGGAGTCTTGCTCTGTCGCCCAGGCTGGAGTGCAGTGGCACAATCACGGCTCACTGCAAACTCCACCTCCCAGGTTCAAGCAATTCTCCTGCCTCAGCCTCCCAAGTAGCTGGGATGACATGTGCTTGCCACCATGCTCAACTAATTTTTGTATTTTTTAGTAGAGACGGGGTTTCACGATGTTGGCCAGGCCAGTCTCGAATTCCTAACCTCAAGTGAGTCACACACCTGGGCCTCCCAAAGTGCTGGGATGACAGCCGTGAGCCACTGTGCCCGGCCTCTATTAATGTTTAATATATCCTGGATGGTGGGGATTCATGACTTCTAGGTAAGAAGCACAACAATTTAGAAAGCCTTGGAAATGTGCTAATGATTCCCTACATTGGATACATTGAGTGTAGCCAAGTCTGCAGCCTTATTTTGGGTGAATTCTGGGTTGAAGTCCAGCTGAAGGGACTCAAGCAGTTTTCCCATTTAAGGGAATATCCCATAGTGGTATTAGCCCCTATGTTGTAACTGAATTTCAGGTTCAATCGCTCACTGCTGGCAGAGTTCAATGAACAAGAGTGAGGTCTGATAAAGTGACTTTTTATTCCAAAGCTAGCTTAGGGAAAGAAATACAGGCTTCCTGCCTTAAGGGTACTGCTTTGATTCTGGCACAGAAAGTAGGGGCTTTTTGTTTTTTTTTGAAATGGAGTCTTGCTCTGTCACTCAGGCTGGAGTGCAGTGGCGTGATCTCGGCTCACTGCAAGCTCCGCCTCCCGGGTTCACGCCATTCTCCTGCCTCAGCCTCCCGAGTAGCTGGGTCTACAGGCGTCCACCACACCCGCTAATTTTTGTATTTTTAGTAGAGACAGGGTTTCACCGTGTTAGCCAGGATGGTCTCGATCTCCTGACCTCGTGATCCGCCCGCCTAGAGCTCCCAAAGTGCTGGGATTACAGGCGTGAATCACCGCGCCGGCAAGTAGGGGCTTTTAAATGGGGGTGACTTGGCACGAATGGAATGCAGGGGAAGGGACGAGCAGGTGGGGGTTCGTGCAACCCACTTATCTACAGGGTGGTTGAGCTGGTGCACTCACGGACAGAGATAGGTTGTAAATTAACCATTGCCTCAGGATACTCTCCAGGTGGGAGAGGCATACTTTTGGTTGTAAGTCGACTGTGATCTCTCGAGGCACTCTCCTGGTGGAAGAGGAGCTCTGGAGCGTTTAAGTAAGCACACAGTAGACAAGCATGGCATATAAGGGGTTTCTGGTGAAGGAAAGATAAAAGGTTATAATTGCATTTCTTTTTCTTTTTTATTTTTTAGACGAAGTCTCGTTCTGTTGCCAGGCTGTAGTGCAGTGGTGCAATCTCGGCTCACTGCAACTTCTGCCTCCTGGGTTCAAGCAATTCTCTGCCTCAGCCTCCCGAGTAGCTGGGACTACAGGCGCATACCACCACGCCCAGCTAATTTTTGTATTTTTAGTAGAGATGAGGTTTCACCATGTTGGCCAGGATGGTCTCAATCTCTTGACCTCGTTATCCGCCCAACTCGGCCTCCCAAAGTGCTGGGATTACAGGGGTGAGCCACTGCGCCTGGCCCTATAATTGCATTTCTAAAGAGCTAAGTAGGAAGTGATGAACAGGGGAAAAGGAGAAAAGAGAAAAAAGAGGAAAAAATAATTTTAAAAACTCGTTCTCTTTCTCTTAGGAAAATGGGGGTAGTGGCCAGGCACGGTGGCTCACGCCTGTAATCCCAGCACTTTGGGAGGCCGAGGCGGGTGGATCACGAGGTCAAGAGATCGAGACCATCCTGGCTAACACAGTGAAACCCTGTCTCTGCTAAAAATACGAAAAATTACCCGGGCATGGTGGCGGGTGCCTGTAGTCCCAGGTACTCGGGAGGCTGAGGCAGGAGAATGGCGTGAACCCGGGAGGCAGAGCTTCCAGTGAGCCGAGATCGCGCCACTGCACTCCAATCTGAGCGACAGAGGGAGACTTCGTCTCAATAAATATATAAATAAATAAATAAATGGGGGGTAATGGGTTACAATGTGACCTTCCTATGGGAAGGGCAAGTTGCAGTAGTACAAAATGCAGACTTGTGCCTTCAGGTGCCCCCTGCAAGGGTACATTACAGAACTCATGAAAGGAACAGTCCAGGTACCTGCCGAGCACATAGACTCATTGAGGAGGCAGCCCAGCGGTTTAGAGGTTACAGCTTCCGCTGTGGAGACCCTCTCTCACTATTTCCTCTAAGCCTTTTATCCTAAAGACATGACCTATTTTGGAAATGAATGTGGAGACAAATGCCAATTTTGGAGACAAATGCCAACTTCTTCAGTTAGGAACTCAGCCAGTCTGGGCTTGTGCAGCTAAGAGACTAATGGCATGGAATCTTCTTAGCTTGTAGGTTAAATGCTGCTAAGTGGAGAGAGAGTCTGATATGGAGCTTAGAAGAAGCCTTTGCAGTGTCAGCTCAGGATTCCCTGGGGCCAGTCATGCAAGGTACTGGTGAGTCCACTCCATTGTCTTGACTTTCCCTTGCTAATGCTTGGGGGTTTTGTCATGTTTTCTGTTCGTCACTTAGAAACGAGGCACAATGAAAAGAGGTCAAACCAAATGTGTTCAGTTTTGTTATAGCTCTGGTAAATGCTAAGGAATAGAAGGAGTAAAAATGAGGGAAAGGAGGGGAATTTTAGATTTCTCAAAAATTTTAATTCTGCACATTGTCATTGTTTTATAAGCATAAATGTACATGTGCATACACACACATACACACACTTGCAACTATAACTCCCATGCATCCACTCACATTTATTCATCCATCCATGCATCATTCCATCCATCTACCCACCTACTCACCCATCTATCCATCTATCCACCCACCCATCCATCCACCCACCCACCCTCTCACTCACCCATCCATCCATCTACACATCCACCCACCCATCCATTTACTCACATGCCCACCTACCCCTCCATCCATCTACCCACCCATCCATCCATCCACCCCCCTACCCATCCAGCCAGCTATCCATTCACCCATCCATCCAGCCATCCATCCATCCATCCACCCTCTCATCCATCCATCCATCCATCCATCCATCCATCCATCCATCCATCCATCTACCCATCCAACCGTCTATACACATGCCCACCTATCCCTCAATTCATCCATTCACCTACCCATCTATTTACTCACATGCCCACCTACCCCTCCATCCATCCACCTACCCACCCATCTATCCATCCACCCTCCCATCCATCCATCCATCCATCCATCCACACACCCATCCACCCATCCATCCACCCATATGCCCAGCTATCCCTCCCTCCATCCATCTACCCACCCATCCATCTGCCTATCCATCCACCCACTCATCCGTCCATACATCATTCCATCCATCCACCCACTCACTCATCCATCCATCCAGCCAGCCAGCCAACCAGCCACCCAACCAACCATCATTCCATTTAACCATTATTCCATCTAACCATCCATGCATCTACCCATCCATCCACCCACTCATCCACTCATCCATCCATCCAGCCATCCAGCCAGCCAACCAGCCAATCATCATTCCGTCTATCCACCCACCCAAGCACCCGTTTACTCATCCACTTACCCATCTATCCATCATTTCATTCATCCATCCACACATCCATGCCACTCATCCTCCCACCTATCCATCCATCCATTCATCATTCTGTACATCCTGTCATCTCCCCATCTATCCAGCCACCCATCCACTCACCCATCCATTCATCATTTCATCCATCCACCCATCCATCTACCACCCATTAGTCCATCATTCCACCCATCCATCCATTCACCAACCCATGCTACTCACCCACCCACACATTCACCGACCCATCCAACTATTCATCATTCTGTCCATTTATTCACACACCCACACTACTCACCCACTCACTCCTCTACCCATCCACCCATTTACCATTCCATCCATCCTTTCATTTATCGATCATTCATTTATCCATCCACCCATCTATCCTTCCATCCATCTTCATTCATCCAGTCAGCCAGCCAGCCAGCTGGCCAGCCAGCCAGCAAGCCAGAAAGCCAGCAAGAAGGCAAGCCAGTTATCCAGCCAGCCAGCCAGCCAGTCATCTACCTACCTCACTCACCCATCCATCCGTCCATCCACCCATTCATCTGTCCATCATCTGTTTATCTATCCATCTGTCAATCCATCTGTCAATGTATCTATTTTGTATGTTTGAGGAGACCAAAACTGAGTTCCTTCTGCCTAAATGGGAAAGCAAATTTTTAGCCCTCCAGGTCCCTGAATAGAAATGAGAATGGTTCCATTTCTAAACCAAGGCTTTGGAAGCCTTTAGCATCATCAGGGGATGGGGAGACGTGGGAGGCTGATGATCAGCATAACAGGTTTCTGGTTCTCTGTCCTGATGGTCTCCTCTGTGCAAAGCTGACTCTTGACTTTTCATCTCAGTTTGTAAGACCTGCCGTGGTCTGAGCAACATGTAACATCAAAAATCCAGTTTGATGGATCATGTAGATCAGCAGGAAAGTCATCTTTTGCTATTGGTCTTCCTTCTGCTTTTCCCTCTTGCTTATGTGATTGTGCCCCACACGGCTTTGTATGTCCCTCCACTCTTTCCCCCCAAATTCTTGCCATTTGATGCCCTAGGTTAACCTTTTAAAAATTGTGGTAAAATGTACATCACATAAAATTTACCAATTATATTATTTTTAACTGTACAATTTGATAGTATTAAGTGCATTTACATTGTTGTGCAACTATCACCATTATCTATTTTCAAAACACTTTCTTCACCCCAAACAAAAATTGTGTCCCCATTAAGTAATAATTTTTCATTCTCCCTCCCCACCAACCCCTGACAACAACTGTTCTACACTCTGTCTCCAAGTATTTGACTTCTCGAGGGACTTCATGTCAGTGGAATCATATATTATTTGTCTTTTCATGATGGGCTTTTTTCACTTAGAATAATGTCCTCAAGATTTATCTATATTGTATAATATGTCAGAATTCTCTCCCTTGAAGGTGGAATAATATTTCATTGCATTCATATACTACATTTTACATTTTATTTACATTTTATTTTTATTTATTACATTTTACATTTTATTCATCTATGGACATTTAGGATACTTCCATCTTTTGGCTATTGTGAGTAATGCTGCTATGAACATATACAAATATCTCTTTGAGATCTTGCTGTCAATATTTGTGGGTATATACCCGGAAGTGGAATTGCTGGATTAGATGGTAATTCTAGTTTCAATTGTTTTAGGGAACTCTTAATACTATACTTCCCCAGGCAGGACTTTGCCTGTGTCCACAGTTGCTCCAATGTGTCCTCACTCTTATGAACCTGTCCTGTGTCCAGGTTCCAGCCTACTGGGCTTGATCAAGGAGAGGACTAATTCCTACTCAGATTAACAAGGATTTTCTTATTCAGAACCATCATCAAGGACTATGATGAATAAATCAATGATTGGATGCATGAATGGTAGATGGATGGATGGATAGATGGATGAATATATTGGATGAATGTATGGATGGATGAGGGTAGATAATAGATGAATGGATAGATGGGTGATGGGTGGTTGGATAGATGAATAGATAATGAATTGATGGATCTAGGATGGATGAATGAATAGCTAATAAATGGATGAATTTTGGCCGGGCGCGGTGGCTCAAGCCTGTAATCCCAGCACTTTGG
This sequence comes from Rhinopithecus roxellana, assembly GCF_007565055.1. Lineage (NCBI taxonomy): Eukaryota > Metazoa > Chordata > Mammalia > Primates > Cercopithecidae > Rhinopithecus > Rhinopithecus roxellana. The sequence goes on along the minus strand of NW_022142251.1, from coordinate 105,012 downwards.
GAGACCGAGACGGGCGGATCACGAGGTCAGGAGATCGAGACCATCCTGGCTAACATGGTGAAACCCCATCTCTACTAAAAAAAATACAAAAAACTAGCCGGGCGAGGTGGCGGGCGCCTGTAGTCCCAGCTACTCGGGAGGCTGAGGCAGGAGAATGGCGTAAACCCGGGAGGCAGAGCTTGCAGTGAGCTGAGATCCGGCCACTGCGCTCCAGCCTGGGCGACAGAGCGAGAGTCCGTCTCAAAAAAAAATAAAATAAATGGATGAATTGATAGATGTATACATGAAAGGATGACAGATGGATGAATGGATGGAATGGATGATGGAATATGGATGGATGGATGGATACACAGATGGATGTTAGGTGAATGAATGGATGGATGAATATATAGATGGAACATGGATAGCCTCACGGAAAAAGAACCAGAGTTCTAAAAGCTCCGGGTCTGGGCCTGACACTAATATTTTGTCCCCGTGTAATTAATTTAGGCAAATCCCTTTGTGTCTAAATTGTGATGTTGGACACGGTTGTATAGAAAAATGTGTGTTTGTGTATGTGCATTGTTCATACAGGAACATTTGTGTGCCAGTGTTGGCTGGGACCCCTGGCACCCTGAGGTGGAGATGAAATTGTCTCAAGCTCCTATTTTTACTTCTCATGAAAATTCAAATCTATTTCCCAATTTCTGTGACTTCCTTGGAGGCTGGAAGGAACATTACCTTCTTGTAGAAGCCCTGTACTCTGGATTTCTGCTTCCACACACACACCCCAGAATCTGTGATGAAAACCAACCTCTTCAGCAACTTTCAAGCAAACACACCACACTGATGCAGCCTTCCCAGTGTAGCATAACAGACACAGCAAAATACAGTGGTGAGGGAGAAAGCAGAAAATGAGTTTACAATGCGTTATCCTGTTTCTCACCCCTCTTTGGCTCCCTGGAGTTTCCTTCTTGCTCTTCCTTCACTGATTCTGAAAATCCATCCAGCCCTCTCCAGTTTCTGCTCCCAAAACACACATCCAGCCCACTGGGGTACCCAGTGGAACATCAAGGTTTGCATTCAAGTCGATTCTCTCTTCTTCAAAGGTAGTTGTGGTTCTAAAAGCGACCTTCTTCTTTTTCCTATTTTCTGTGTATGTTTCCAATAGACTGTCAATGTTAGGCAAATTAGTCTTAAAATCAAATTGAGGCTGGGCCTGGTGGCTCATGCCTGTAATCCCAGCACTTTGGGAGGCTGAGATAGGAGGACTTCTCGAGGCCAGAAGTCTAAAACCAGCCAGGGCAGCATAGTGAGACCCTGTCTCTACAAAAAATTACAAAATAAAACATTAGCGTGGCATGGTGATGCACACCTGTAGTCTCAGCTGCTTGTAGGCTGAGATGGGAGGATCACTTGAGCCCAGGAGGTTGAGGGCACAGTGAGCTGTGATTGTCCCACTGTGCTTCAGTCTAGGCAATAGGACAAGACCCTGTCTCCAAACAGACAAAAAAATCCTATCGACCTGGGGTTAGATTCTGGTCCTGAATCTCAGGTGACTTTTGTGAAATCAAGACATTTCATGTAAAGGGTTCGTCATAATGTTTGGCATTTAATAACTAAGCAATGATAAGCACTACTTAATATCAATAATAATACATTTTCCTATGTTTGATAGATTACCTAGTAATAATAAATAATGATACATTTTCTTATGTTTGCTACTTAGTAAATAATAGATAGTAATCTAGTCATTATATTAATAAATATATGTTTTATGTATTTTTAATAGTTCCATATAAGCCAATGACGTTTGGCTGGGTGTTGCAGAATTAGGCACCATTTTTATAGGTGTCAAAATAAAGTCTTAAAAAATTATCCCTGTATTTGCAGATGAGTGTGAAGAGTCACGAATATTTTAAGTTATACAAAATGTAATCTTCTAAAAGTGAACTGAGTCCCCTGAAGATGAAGTGTGAGCTGCCCGGTACCTTGCTGTTTGAGAGAAGTTGCAACACCTAACATAGGTAGTCTACTTGGGGTTATGAACTATCGATGGTTCCATTTATAACTCCGCTCTAGTCTGTTTCCCAATTTCTGAGTTCCTTTAAAAAGCAGTCAGTTCCTTTAAGGAAAAAAAAAAGAGGAACTATTTTGTAAGCTTTTCTGTTTTTTAAGCTGGTCTTCTTTCTCACTTCTCTGTGGTTGAGTCAAACCTGGAGGTTTCCTCTCTTTTTATTTGTTTTGTGTGTCTTTTGCCACCTTTCTCAGCCTCTCCCTGTCATGGACACTACAGCCCTTCTGCCTTTGCGTTCAGCTCTCAGTGGGCCTGAGTCAATGCTAAGGATGTCTTCACCAGCTGGAAGAATCCGAGTTTAGGGCCGGGACATGTCAGTATCTGATGACCCAGAAATTCCTCATCCATAAGTAGCTTGACAGTCTTCTCCCTAACTTTCACCAAGTCAACCAATTTCCATGCTAGAAAGAGATGTCAGATTCGGCCCTTGGGACTCTCTCTTGGTGAAATTGATCTTGCTCTTGTATTTTGGCCCTCTGTTGCCTTCAACTATCTAAGTATAGCACTCAGCTGCTGACCTAATTGTGAATTTTGCACCAATTGCTAGCTCTTGCTGCTTTGCTTTGTGGAAATAAACAAAGACCAACAACATGAGAAGAAATGAAGGTTGCATCTTCAGATATTGCCATAGCAAGGGGTTCAGCTACATCATCCATCTATGTTTCCATCCATCCATCCATTTTTCCATCGATTCATCCATTCATGCATACATTATATATCCGTCTATCAATCCACCCATCCATCCATCCATCAATCCATCAATCCATCTGCCATCCATCCATCCATTCATTCATTCATCCATTAAATATTCATCCACCCACCCATTATATTTCCATCCATCCATCCATCTATTCATCCATTTGTCCACCTGTTATATACCCATGTATCCATCCATTTATACATTATCTATTTATCCACCCATTGATTTATTCATCATCCATCCATTTATACATTATCTATTCATCTGTCCATCATCCATCCATCCATCCATCAGTCCACCCACCATCCATTTATCCCTCCCTCCATCCATCACCCATCTACCCACCCATATATCAATCTATCCATCCACACACCCATCCACCCATCCATCCATTCATCCATCATCCACCCATTCATCCATTATATATTTATCAATTCATCCATCAATCATCATCTATCAATTCATCCATCTATCTATCCATTCATCTATCCATTCATTATTCACCCATCAATTTATCAATCTTTCTATCACTCATCCAGCCATATCTCTATTTTTCCATCCATCTATTCATCCATCCATCATCAATCCATTTTCTATTCATCCATCCATACATTAATTTACCCATCATCTATTCTTTCATCATCCATCCATTCATTCATTTCCTATTCATCCAATCATCCATTATCTATGCATCCATCCATCCATCCATCCATCCATCCATCAACCAATCTATCCATGATTCATTTATCTATCCATTCAATATCTATTCATCCATCTACCTACTATTCATCTACTGAAAAGCATTTGGCAGAGACTCACAGGCAGGCAGAGAAGCAGGACAGCTTCATAGTGGAGAAAAGGGGAGGCTTCAGGTGTGCCCTGACTGGAGGTGGCTGGCACAGGGAGCTGGGGGAGGCTCACTACAGGCAGGACATTCCATGTTATTGGTTACAAGTGCATGTGTGGCTGTCTCTTGTTGGTCCTAATTTAGAAGTGGGACAAAAATTAGGAATGCTGTCAGTTATTAAACAAGTCGTGGTCATTTGGGGCCAATGATTACAGGGGTTATTGTTTGACTTCTTGGACTGTTACTAGAGACAGTGGTCTGACTGACTACAAGCATGACTTGCAGCTAGCAGGCTCAGGCAGTGGATGGATTTCTAGGCTGGTTGCTGTAGATCTTGGGTCGGGATTCTCTATTTAGACATGGTCGAGCCATTGTCTGTTTGTATTTTCAGTCTCTCAGCCCCATGCAGCAGACTGTGTTCTGACATACCAAAACCAGACCTAGTGTGGCTTCAGAGCTGTGCAAGCCTCTTTGGCCAGTGACTTCACCCCAGAATTGCAAGTCCCCCTGAACCCAGATCTGCCCATTTCTACTTTTTGTTTCTCTTTCCTGCAAGTTTACCCTTGCAACTTCTGCAAAACCTGGGTCCAATTCATGTCATTTAGCAGGGTTTGGCAAACTTTCTCTGTAAAGGCCTACATGCTAAGTATTCTTGGCTTTGCAGACCACGTAGTCTTTGTAGCAACAGGTCAATTCTGTCGAGGAAGTGGAAAACAGACATAGACAATACTTAAATGAACAGGAACACCTGTGTTCCCATAAAACTTTATTTATAAAAAACAGACCTCTGCCTTATGTATCATTAGTACATAGTATTGAATAGAGTTAGAGCCAGTTTAGATCTCAGAGTTGACGTTGTAGCATACAATATGGCAAAGGAAAGCATTAAATCGGCTTACAAGTAGCTTTAACTCCATGTTAGCAAACGAGTTTGTTCAGTATGTCTGTTTCATGCTGTCCTCATTGGGTTTTATCTTGTCTCTTATAATTCAGTGGCTACTACAGGAGGCTCTATGTGTCTTTCTCATTGGCTTCAGAGAGAAAATAAAGACAAAAATCAACTTCTCTGTAGAGAGATGATGTCTCTTATGTTACTTGAATACAACAATTGAATTGAAAAGAATGCAACAAATACAAGTTATATATGAGAAAATATTTTCATTAAGGAGTGGGTCTCAAATTTTAGTCTCAGGACCCCTTTATCTCCTTCAAAATTATGAAGAACCCAAATTTTCAGGAGCCATCTGACTGTTTTCCACAGCAGCTGCACAATCTTACATTCTCACCACCACTCTAGGAGGGTTCCAATTTCTCCACACGCTCACCAGCACTTGTTATTGTCTGACTTTGATGCTAGCCATCCTAGTGGGTATGAAGTCAATCTGATGGTAGGTTTTTAAGAAAAATTTTAGATTTAGGGGTACATGTACAGGTTTGTTACAGGGATATATTGCATGATGCTGAGGTTCAGGCTTCTGTTGAGCCTGTCACCCACATAATACTCAATGGTTAGTTTTTCAACCCTTGTTCCCCCTTGTCCCCCTTGTAGGAGTCCCCAGGGTCTACTTTTCCCATCTTTATGTCTGCAAGTACCCGATGTTTAGCTCCCACTTATAAGTAAGAACATGCAGTGTTTGATTTTCTGTTCCTATGTTAGTTCACTTAGAATAATGGCCTCCAGCTCCATCCATGTTGCTGCAAAGGGCATGATTTCATTCTTTTTTATGGCTATGTAGTATTCCATGGTATACATGTACCACATCTTCTTTATCCACTATTTATGGGCACCTGGGTTGATTCCATGTCTTTGTTACTGTGACTAGTACTGCTAGAAACATATGAGTGCAGGTGTCTTTTGGTAGAATGGTTACTTTTCCTTTAGATAGATATCCAGTCATGCAATTGCTGGATCAAGAGGTAGTTCTAGTTTTAGTTCTTTGGGAAATCTCCAAACTGCTTTCTGCAAGGGCTGAACTAATTTACATTCCTACCAGTGGTATGTAAGCATTCTGATGGTGTCTTGAATTTGCTTATCTTTGATGGCTAATGACATTGAGTGTCTTTCCATGTGTTTATTGGTCACTTATATATCTTTTTTGGAGAGATGTACAATTCAAATCCTTTACCCACTTATGTTTTTATTTTTTATTTTTATTTTTTTCTAAGAGAGTCTTGCTGTGTTGCCCAGGCTGGAGTACAGTGGCATGATCTCAGCTCACTGCAACCTCTTTCTCCCAGGCTCAAGCAATTCTCATACCTCAGCCTCCCAAGTAGCTGGGATTACAGGTGTGTGCCACGATGCCCAGCTAAATGTTTGTATTTTTAGTAGAGATGGAGTTTCACCATGTTGGACAGGCTGGTCCTGAACTCCTGACCTCAAGTGATTCACCCACCTCAACATCCCAAAATGTTGGGATTACAGGCATAAGTCACTGAGCCTAGCCTTACCCACTTTTTTTTTTTTCTTTGAGAGACAGTCTCGCTCTATCATCCAGGCTGGAGTGCAGTTGTGTGACCTTGGCTCACTACAACCTCTGCCTCCCAGATTCAAGCAATTCTCCTGTATCAGCCTCCCTCTTTGCGTAGACTATAGTCACGTGCCCCTACACCTGGATAGTTTTTGTATTTTTGTGGAGATGGGGTTTCATCATGTTGGCCAGGCTGGTCTCAAACTCCTGACCTCAGGTGATGTGCCCGCCTCAGCCTCCCAAAGTGCTGGGATTACAGGTATTAGCCACTGCGCCCAGCCCCTACCACTTGTAAATTGAATTTTAAAAGTAATTTTACTGTTGAGTGAAAAGGATGATTTCTATATTGTGGACACAAGTCTCTAATCGGGTACATGATTTGTGAACACTTTCTCCCCGCCATGGTTGTCATTGCCTTTCTTGATGGTGTCTTTTGAAGCACAGAGGTTTAAGTTTTGATGAAGCAGGCCTCAACTCTATAACTGAATTTTTTTTCAGCTATGATAAATGACATGAGAGGGTTGAAAACAACTTTGCAACAAATGTTTTTCTTTGACTGAACTTGCTTGAACCTGCCCCAGACTGAAAGTCGTGAGAAGATATAAAAGGGAAGCAATGTTTTCTACATTTTCCTTGTTTTAAAATGTTGGTGTCACGTGAACTATTACTTTCTTAGGTGTGATCTCCCAGTTGACTGTCAAATATGAATCTCAGGGAGTTTTGTGTTTGACACCATCTTGCTGGCTCATGAATTTGGTTTAATAGTGCCAGAGAGGATGAAGAGGTTTTAAAGGGGCCATAAATCAGCAGGAAAAACAGTCAGTCCCTTAAAAACTCTATAATACATTATAGAAAGTAGACGCTTTCCCCCAACCAAACAATGACTGGGTATTTTGGAATGTGGTTAGGCAGGAGCTTATGGCATTCACAAAACGAAAACACTACCTGCCAACTTCTTCAAAATGTCCGGAGTAGTATGCTGGCTTTGGGTTTGAAAAGTAGGAATTTGGCCTTAAAAATACACATTTATATTGTAGCTAAAAACCTGCATTTGGCTGACGATGTGTAGAGATAAAGAAGATTGGTTTGGGATGTCTAATCATTTTAAACAAATACTGCTTATTATTCTTATTATTTTTATTTTAAAATTTTATCATTATTATCATTTTGTTATAGAGACAGGGTTTCACCATGTCACCCAGAGTGGTCTCAAACTCCTGGGCTCAAGCCATCCTCCCACCTCAGCCTCCCAGAGTGTTGGGATTACAGGCGTGAGCCACCGTGCCTGGCTGTTATCATTTTTAAAAATATGTTATTGGCCAGGCACGGTGGCTCACGCCTGTAATCCCAGCACTGTGGGAGGCTGAGGTGGGCAGATAATTTGAAGTCAGAAGCTCGAGACCAGCCTGGCCAACATGGTGAAACCCCATTTCTACTAAAAATACAAAAATTAGCCGGGTGTGGTGGCGTGCACCTGTAAGTCCAGCTCCTCAGGAGGCTGGCGTGGGAGAATCGCTTGAACCCGGGAGGTAGAGGTTTCAGTGAGCAGAGATCACACCATTGCACTCCAGCCTGGGCAACAGAGTGAGACTCCATCTAAAAAAAAAAAAAAAAGTTACCATGCTTAGAAAAAAATATTAAAATTGGACCTTTTCTTAAAATATAGGAAAAACCAGTCAGTATGCATTTATGAAATTTAAGGACATTTTTGCTAAGCATGTTTTCTTTTAAAGTTCATAAAGACTTTAATATAAAAAACAAAGTGGATGGTATTTAGAAATATCAGCATTTGCAGAACCATAAATAACATATTTGCCAAGAGATATCCCCTCTAAGGATGTCAATTTATTTTTGACATTGGCCTCAAACTTCAAGCATCTGATATGTTAATTTCTATGTCATGGCCATAAGCAGGAAAATCATAATTTGTAGGCAAAAGCAGAAAATCTCAAGCAGATAGGAATGTGCTCAAATATGTAACCTATCCAGAAGGATCACTCCATCAGCAGGATGAATTCCAGCCTGGCTCTTGCAGGAGACCCCTGAATCCCACAGCTGAAATATACAGTCACCAATTAAGGTCACATGTGCTCTTCTTCTTATTTTTATTATTTTTGAGACAGAATCTCATTCCATCTCCCAGGCTGAAGTGCAGTGGAGCAAATGATGGCTCACTGCAGCGTCAACCTCCTAGGGTCAAGTGATCCTCCTTATTCAGCCTTCTGAGTACCTGGAACCACAGGCACCATGCCTAGCTTTTTTTTTTTTTTTTTTTTTTTTTAAAGACAGAATCTCACCCTGTCACCCAGGCTGGAGTGCAATGGCGCGATCTTGGCGCACCGCAACCTCCGCCTCCCAGGTTCAAGAGATTTTCCTGCCTCAGCCTCCCAAGTAGCTGGGATTAAAGGCGCCTATCATCACGCCTAACTAATTTTTTGTATTTTTAGTAGAGACAGGGTTTCACTATGTTAGCCAGGCTGGTCTCGAACTCCTGACCTTGTGATATGCCCACCTCGGTCTCCCAAATGCTGGGATTATAGGCGTGAGCCACCCCGCCTGGCCTGCCTAGCTAATTTTTTAAAATGTTTTGTAGAGATGAGATCTCCCTATGTTGCCCAGACTAATCTTGAACTACTGGGCTCAACCGATCCTCCTGTCTCAGCTTTCCAAAGTTCTGGGATTACAGGCATGAGTCACCACACCCAGCCTATTATTATTACCATCATCATTGGGTTCACTAAAAATATGATGACTCCCTGTACCCTCCCTCCCTCCCTCCCTCCCTCCCTCCCTCCCTCCCTCCCTTCCTTCCTTCCTTCCTTCCTTCCTTCCTTCCTTCCTTCCTTCCTTCTTTCCTCTCTCTCTCTCTTTTTCTTTCTTTCTTTCTTTCTTTCTTTCTTTCTTTCTTTCTTTCTTTCTTTCTTTCTTTCTTTCTTTTCTTTCTTTCTTTCTCTCTTTCTCTCTTTCTCTCTTTCTCTCTTTCTCTCTTTCTCTCTTTCTCTCTTTCTCTCTTTCTCTCTTTCTTTCTTTTTGACAGAGTCTTGCTTTGTTGTCCAAACTGGAGTGCAGCAGCCCAATCTTGGCTCACTGGAAACTCCACCTCCCAGGTTCAAGCGATTCTCCTGTCTCAACCTCCCGAGTAGCTGGGATTACAGGCATGTGTCACCATGCCTGGCTAATTTTTGTATTTTTAGTAAAGACAGGGTTTTGCCATGTTCGAGAGGTGACGCTGGTTTATTGAACTCCTGACCTTAAGTGATCCACCTGCCTTGGCCTCCCAAATTGCTGGGATTACAGGTGTGAGCCACCGCGCCCGGCCATCCCTGCATGTTTTCAATCATCTTTGTTTATTTGTTCTGTAATGCTTATAATGAAAGGAGTTGTGCAGAGCACATGCAGGGGCAAGGTGGGTGGCTTTCCTTTTGTCTATTTTATTTAGTTAATTTTTTTAGCTTTATTTTTCATTTTTTTTTTTAAATTTTGTTTCAACAGTTTTTGGGGACAGGTAGTTTTTTTGTTACGTGGATAAGTTCTTTAGCAGTATTAATAATTTCTGAGATTTTCTTGCACCTGTCACCTGAGCAGTATACACTATACCCGATATGTAGTGTTTTATCCCTTGCCCCCTTCCCCCGTTCCCCCCAAGTCCCCAAAGTTCATTATATCACTCTTATGCCTGTGCATCCTCATGGCTTAGCTCCTAGTTATAAGTGAGAACATACTCAATATCATGGATATTTGCCTTTCATCCCCGACTTACTTCGCTTAGAATAATGGCCTCCAAGTCCATCCAAGTTGCTGCAAAGGACCTTGTTCTATTTTTTTTTAATGAATAGACTTTGCTTTTGGGGCAGTTTCAGGTTTATTAAAAAACTGAGCAGAAAGTTTAGGGTTCCCCTAGACTCACTTGCCTGTATATACAACAAAGTTTGCCCCATGATTGCCACCCTGCATTTGTGTGGTACACATATTACAATTGATGAGCTGATAGTGGGACATTATCATTCACCAGAGTCCACAAGCTCCATGAGGGCTCACTGTTTGTGCTGTGCAGTTCTATGGGTTTTGACAAATAGAGACTGACTTGTAGATACGGAATAGTATCTGCAGATATATCATACAGAATAGTTTCACTGCCCTCAAAATCCCCTATGCTTCCTGTGTTCCTCCTCCTCTCTCTCCCCCAGGACACTGACAGTGATCTGTTTTACTTTTTCTATAGTTTTGCCTTTTGTCTGCTTTTAATTTTTAGTCTACATAAAAATGTGACCGGGTTGAAAAGCATCATTGGAGAGTTGCATTGCATTATGTGGTTCCATAATGGTAAATCAATGGTATCACTATGCAACAAGGAACGGAAAGTAGACAGTCTTTGCCATGGCTCATCTTCATTCATTTTGTTACAGGAAAGGTGTCCTGATCCAGACCTCAACAGAAGGTTTTTGGATTTCATGCAGGAAAGAATTCAGGGCAAGTCCACAGTGCAAAGCAAAAGCGAGTTTATTAAGAGTGTAAAGGAATACAGAATGGCTACTCCATAGACAGAACAGCCCCAAGGGCTGCTGGTCACGCATTTTTATGGTTATTTCTTGATGATATGCTAAACAAGGGGTGGATTAGTCATGCCTCCCCCTTTTAGACCATATAGGGTAGCTTTCTGATGTTGCCATGGCGTTTGTAACTGTCATGGCGCTGGTGGGAGTGTAACAGTGAGGATGACCAGAGGTCACTCTCGTCGCCATCTTGGTTTTGGTAGAATTTGGCCGGCTTCTTTACTGCAACCTGTTTTATCAGCAAGGTCCTTATGACCTGTGTCTTGTGCCGACCTCCTGTCTCATCCTGTGACTTAGAATGCCTTCACCATCTGGGAACGCAGCCCAGTAGGTCTCCACCTCTTTTTGTGCAGCTACTATTCAAGATGAAGTTGCTCTGGTTCAAAGGCCTCTGAGAATTTAGGTGCCTTTGTTGGGAAGGGACACTGATTTCTGACTGAGCCAGCCATTGGACTCTTTGCCCATTGTTGGCTTTTTTGCCAGTGGGCCAGATGGAGATCCCTGGCTCCTCCCCAAGCCCCGCTGTTTTGGGGTCTGCTATCCCGTCTGCCACTTAACAACAGCATATTGAATTTACAAATGACTCAAGGAGACAGGGGAAATATGGTGAAGCAAAATGTTAATGGCTTTATGCTTAATATGTGCCTCTTCCTATCAAAATTTTGGGATTTAGAATGTAATTTCTTTCTTTTTAAAAAATATGTATGTATTCACGTAATATAGAATGATTTTAAAGAATACGATTTAGTAGCATGTTGTACATTCACAATGTTGGGCAACAATCATCTCTATCTAGTTCCAAAACATTTTTATCACCATAAAAGGAGTCCTCATACCATTACCATTAATTAGTCCCACTTCTTTCCCCCTTCCCTTAGCCCCTGGCAATAATTCATCTGCCTTCTGTCTCTATGGGTGAACCTATAGAATGTAATTTTTTCTGGTAGCCATTATCCATCTATGAGTTACAAGACGATTCCCACTTCCCTATCTGGTCCTTAGTGTGCAGAGGACAAAAATCAAGGTAACTCACCTAGCAGGTATTTGTATTAGTAAACAGATTACAGGGACAGTTTCAAAAATAACTAAATCTGTAAGCATGCATATTGGAATCAACACACAGTATTTGTAGAAGCAGCAGGAATGAAAATTTGGATAAAGCAGAAGTATGTTTGACTAAAATACATTGTTCAATTCTCCTTTTTTTTTTTTTTTTTTGAGACGGAGTCTTGCTCTGTCGCCCAGGCTGGAGTGCAATGGTGCGATCTCGGCTCACTGCAACCTCTGCCTCCAGGGTTCAAGCGATTCTCCTGCCTCAGCCTCCCAAATAGCTAGGATTACAGGCACCCGCCACCATGCCCAGCTAATTTTTGTATTTTTAATAGAGATGGGGTTTTGCCATGTTGGTCAGGCTGGTTTCAAACTCCTGACCTCAGGTATTCTACCTACCTCAGCCTCCCAAAGTGCTGGGATTACAGGCGTGAGCCACTACGCCTGGCTTGTTCAATTCTCCTTGAACCAACCAGCTCCAAGGCAATTATCCCTAAAGGGTATTCAGTTGGGAGCTGCATGAGATACGCATGCAGCTGTGTGAGATGTGAAAAGACATCTCACCTCCAACAGGGAAAATGCCAACCTTCCCTATCCTATTACCTATCGTATGATCCTGTCCCCAACCTCTAACACTCAGGGATAGCTCAAAGGATTGGGGCTGGACCCCTGACTCAAGGCAAGCCTCCCTTGACTGGACAGTGACTCATGACATGTGCAGACCTGCTGGAAATTGCAATATCATAAAGGCCCTTTATATAACATAAAAAAAAGAAAGACCGATAATCAATAATTTTTAGATTTCGGATTCTATTTATAGAAGTCCCCTCTTCCAACTCCCTAAACCCACCTTGTCGCCATGGTGATCTTCATCAGTACTAAACAAGGATAAGCTTTGTTTTTTTTTAGAGACACGGTCTCACTCTGTCACCCAGGCTGGAGTGCAGCGGCACGAGCATAGCTCACTGTAGCCTCTACCTCCTGGGCTCAAGCGATCCTTTTGCCTCAGTCTCTTGAGTATCTGGGACTACAGGCACACACCACCATGCACAGGTAATTTTTAAAACAATTGTAGAGATGGGTTCTCATCATGTTGCCCAGGCTGGTCTTGAATTCTTGGGCTTAAGCAATCCTCCTGCCTTCTCATTTCTCAGTGCTCGGGCTGAATGTGGGAGTAGAAGATTTTGTTTGCAGAAAGGTCGCATGGACTCATTCTGATTCTAAAATTAAATGAAAAGAAAAGAAAAGTAGCAAAATAAAAACAGAAAACAAAATGATCACATGGATGTACCATTTGCCCTAATGCATGTTGCCTAAGAGAGATGATGCCTTTCCAGTTCGCCAGAGCTATGGCTCTTAGTAGGTGTCTAAGTCCATTTTGTGTTGCTGTGAAGGAATACCTGAGGCTGGGTAATTCATAAAGAAAAGTGGGTTATTTGGCTCATGGTTCTGCAGGCTTTACAAAAAGCATGGCACCAGCATCTGCTTCTGGTGAGGGCTTCAGGAAGCTTCCACTCATGGTGGAAAAGGAAAAGCAGCTGGCGTGTGTAGAGATCACATAGTGAGAGAAGAAGCAAGAGAGAGAGGAGAGGAGGTACTAGGTTCTTTTTAACAACAAGATCATCTGGGAACAAATAGACCAGAGAACTCACCCATTACCAAAAAGTCGTCATCAAGCCACTCATGAATGATCTGCCCCCATGACCCAAACACCTTTCACTAGGCCCACTACCGACACTGAGGATCACATTTCAACATGAGATCTGAAGGGGAGAAATACCCAAACTATATCAGTAGGTAAAGGACAGGAGAAGAGTGGTGCTCTATCAGAATCACTCAGGGAGCGTTTATGAAATATGCCTGCTTTGCCCTTCCTCCTTCATCATGCTCAGGGGATATTCACAATACATATAAAAAAATTAATCTTCCTCTTGAGGACTTTCCTTGTCTTTGCAATCTTTCCCTGGAGCTGAGGATAGCCAGACTCTAAGTGGATAACAAATAATTTCTCTTGATATGTGCTTTCGTTTTCAATGTATGGGAAACTGAATTTCTCCCAGGAAGAAGTGGGGATGGATCAAACCAGGCTTCAACACAATGCTCTGTGTAATTGCTAAGAGAGAGCTGTTTCCACAATTAGGTATCATAAGTAAGTAATGATTTCTGTCTCCTTGCTGTGGAGCTGACAAATGGCATGGTATTTGCACAAAGCAGAAAGTGTAATGTTGGTACTGATTGTAAATAAAATTAAAATTTGAAAAAAATCTATCCATTGTACTTGGATTTTTCACTAAAATTATTTATCCTTCTTCTCCATATCCTTTAATCTTTTTTCTTGCCTAATACTTCTCCATGTTCCTTTAATCTAATTTTCCTGCTTGTAAGAAGTCAAAGGTGGGGCACGGGGATGGAAAGAACTCTATTTTTCCAATAAAGATTGGGTGTTTATTAAGAGTAGATTCACCCACATATCAAAGAAAACCCAACAAGCTTCAACAAGGCAGAGGTTTATTTTGGAGTAGTTTTGAAGAGGGCAGGCCAGGGTCTATGTTACATGGTTCTCAGGGACCAGGATACTTTTGTCTTTCTCCTCCACTCGTCTGTCTCTGAGCTACATTTCTATCAGTTCATGTTTCAAGATAGCGCCTTGAGCCCTAGACATCATGTCCAAGATGCAAGAGAGGGAGGACACAAAAAGTACTCCATTTTTTTTTTTACATAATTTCAACTTTTATTTTAGCTTCAGGGGGCACACGTGCCAGTTCGTTCCATGGGTGTATTGTGTGATGCTGAAGTTTGTTTGGGGGACAGATGATCCCATCACCCATATACTGAGCATCGTACCCAATAGTTACTTTTTCAACCCTTCTCCCCTCTCTCCTAGCCCCCGGTAGTTCCCAGTGTCTCTTGTCCCCATCTTTATGTCCATGAGTACCCAATATTTAGCTCCCACTTATAAATGAGAACATATGTTAATTTGCCTAGGATGATGGCCTCCAGACACATCCATGTTGCTGCAGAAACATGATTTTATTTTTGGCGGTGGCGAGGTATTCCGAGATGTGTAATTGCCACATTTTCTTTTTTCCTTTTTCTTTTCTTTTCTTTTCTTTTCTTTTCTTTCCTTTTCTCTTTCTTTCTTTCTTTCTTTCTTTCTTTCTTTCTTTCTTTCTTTCTTTCTTTCTTTCTTTCTCTCTCTCTCTCTCTCTCTCTCTCTCTCTCTCTCTCTCTCCTTCCTTCCTTCCTTCCTTCCTTCCTTCCTTCCTTCCTTCCTTCCTTCCTTCCTTCCTTCCTTCCTTCCTTCCTTCCTTCCTTCCTTCTTTCTTTCTTTCTTTCTTTCTTTCTTCTTTCTTTTTCTTTCTTTTTTTCTGAGACGGAGTCTTGCTCTGTTGCCAGGCTGGAGTGCAGTGGCGCGATCTTGGCGCACTGCAACCTCGGCCTCCTGGGTTCAAGCAATTCTCCTGCCTCAGCCTCCCAAGAGCTGGAATTACAGGCACACGCCACCACACCCAGCTAATTTTTTATATCTTTAGTAGAGATGTAGAGATAGGGTTTCACCATATTGGCCAGGCTGGTCTCGAACTCTTGACCTCATGATCCACTCGCCTCGGCCTCCCGAAGTGCTAGGATTACATGCGTGAGCTACCGCACCCGGTCATAAGTACCACATTTTCTTTATCCAATCCACCATTGACAGGCACCTAGGTTGATTCCATGTCTTTGCTATTGTGAAGAGTGCTGCAATGAACATGTGAATGCATGTGTCTTTTTGATAGAGGGGCTTATTTTCTTTGATTATATACCCAGTAATAGAATTGCTAGGTTGAATGGTAGTTCTGTTTTAAGGTTTTTCAGAAATCTCCAAATGCACTCCATTTCTCATAGCTTTCATGGAGGCTTCACCCAAGAGTCTCCATTAGAAATCCTGTAGTTGGCCAGGCGCGGTGGCTCACGCATGTAATCCCAGCACTGTGGGAGGCCAAGGTGGGCGGATCACCTGAGGTCAGGAGTTTGAGACCAGCCTGGATAACATGGTGAAACCCCAACTCTACAAAAATACAAAAAATAGCCCGGCATGATAGAGAGTACCTGTAATCCCAGCTAGTAGGGAGGCTAAGGCAGGAGAATTGCTTGAACCCGGGAGGCGGAGGTTACAGTGAGCTGACATCACGCCATTGCACTCCAGCCTGGGTGACAGAGTGAGACTCTGTCACACACACACACACAAAAAAAGGAATCCTGTAGCGATGGGGGAAGCTGGGGTTGTAGCCTTTAAACTGATGACCACCTAAAACAAGATGAAACTCCTGATAATATGGACAACGGGGAGAGGAGACATAAGCTAAGCAGTTAGGAGTCTACTGCAGAGTGGAAGAAGGAAGAGGTGAAGCTCATAGTGGGAGGAAGAGAGATGGGTTAATTAGATTAGTAGTAGGAAGGGGTGTAGGAAGAGGAAAGAGACACGTATTGGGGTTTGCCCACATCACTTTGTAAGAGCCTGAAATCCACACCACACTGGACATCCTTCACCTGAAGACATCCTGAAACTTGGCCTTTCTCTGTGGAATTATGACGATGGGATTCTCTTCTCTGACCTTCCTCAGCCTGTACTGAGAGAGTTCCTTGAGGGATACAAAGGGAATCCAATCAAATCCAACTGAAAAAAAAAAGGACTTTCATATTTCTTCAGGAAGAAAAGATGGTCAAACTGCAACCACAGAGACTTTATCATCTGTTCTCCAATGGCTACTTGAGATGCAATTGTCTTGATCAAACTTACTGAGCTGATTCCGTTCTGGTTCAGTTCACGTCCCAGTGTAAATGGGATCATACTTAAAGTTATGAAGGGAGCTGGTGTTCCTGTCAGTGTGAGGCTTTTACTTCCTGCTTGTATGTTGAGTGCCTCAACTGTAGACAGTTGCCTGAGGTTTGTTTTCTTTCTGTTCTCAAAGAAAGATCTGGGGCAGAGATCCTAGGGCTTCTCTTTGGAGAAAGTCCTGTAGACTGCAGGGATCTGCTTTTTAACTTATAGGCAATTGACAGGCAGGAAGGCTGGTGTCAGTGGATCTGCCGTAAGTTTAGAAAAGGAAAATTAATAAGGAGGCCCAAGGCTCTTTGATCTCTGCCCATAGGTTTTTGTTTTCTTGTTTTGTGTGTGTGTGTTTTGAGGCAGAGTCTCACTCTGTCACCCAGGCTGGCATGCAGTGGGATGATTGTGGTGATCTTGACTCACTGCCACCTCTACCTCCCCGTTTCAAGTGATTCTCCTGCCTCAGTCCCAGGTAGCTGGGACTATAGGCGTGCACCACAATGCCCAACTAATTTTTGTGTTTTTATTATTTATTTATTTATTTATTGAGACAGAATCTTGCTATGTTGCCCAGGCTGGAGTGCAATGACACAACCTCGGCTCACTGCAGCCTCCGCCTCCAGGGTTCAAGCAATTCTCCTGCCTCAACCTCCCAAGTAGCTGGGATTACAGGCGCCTGCCACCACACCCGGCTAATTTTTGTATTTTTGTAGAGATAGGGTTTCACCATGTTGGGCAGGCTGGTCTTGAACTCCTGACCTCAGGTACCACCTACCTTGGCCTCCCAAAGTGCTGAGATTCCAAGCATGAGCCACCGTGCCCGGTCAGTCTCACACTTCTTAAAAGAAAACATACAAGTGAACAAAAAATAATGAAAAAATGCTCACCATCACTAGTTATCAGAGAAATGCAAATTAACACCAAAATGAAATAGGATGACCATTATTAAAAAGTCAGAAAATAACAGATGCTGGCAAGGTTGCAGAGAAAACAAACTCTTATACCCTGCTGGTGGGAATGTAAGTTAGTACCACCTCTACGGAAAACAGTATGGAGATTTCTCAAAAAACTAAAAATAGAACTACCATTTAACTCAGCAATCCCACTATTGGGTATCCACTCAAAGGGAAAGAAATCATTATATTGAAAAGACACACACACTCGTGTGTTTATCACAGCACCATTCACAATAGCAAAGTCGTGGAACCAACATAAGTGTCCATCATGGTAGATTGGATTAAAAAAAAGTGGTGCATATACACCACGGAATACTATGCAGCCATTAAAAAGAGCAAAATCATGTTTTTTGCAGCAACATGAATGTAGCTGGTGGCCATTATCCTAAATGAATTAATGCAGTAACAGAAAATCAAATACCACGTGTTCTCCCTTATAAGTGAGAGCTAAACAGTGAATACACATGGGCATAAAGATGGAAACAATGGACACTGGGAACTGCAAAAGGGGTGATGAAGGGAGGGAACAAGGGCTGAAAAACTTCCTATTGGGCACTAAGTTCACTATTTGAGTGGTGGATTCAACAGAAACCCAAACCCAGGCATTACATGATATACCCTCGTAACAAAACTGACATGCACCTTCTGAATCTAAAATGAAAGCAAAATTAAATGATCTCAAGATTCTTGCCTTCAATGCAAACACCCTGTGTACTCTTCTCCCCTTGAGTGTGGGTAGGACTGTGAAATAGCATGAATGTCACTCCTGTATTTAGGTTACATTATACGGTAAAGGTGAAGGTATTTTATACAAAGTAACTGAGGTCTCTGCCAGGCATGTTGGCTGACGCCTGTAATCCCAGCACTTTTGGAGGCTGAGGCGGGCAGATCACCTGAGGTCAGGAATTTGAGACCAGCCTGGCCAACATGGCGAAACCCCGTCTTTACTAAAAATACAAAAACATTAGCTGGGAGTGGTGGTGGGTGCCTGTAATCCCAGCTACTCATGAGGCGGAGGCAGGAGAATCACTTGAACCTGGGAGGTGGGTTGCAGTGAGCTGAGATTGCTCCTGGGCCACAAGAGCAAAACTCCATCTAAAAAAATTTAAAAAAAAACTCAAACAAACAAAAAACAAATCAAAAAGAAAAACAAAGTAACTGAAGTCTCTCATTAGGTGACTTTATATTAATAAAAAGGAGATTATTCTGGGTAGGCCTGGTGTAATCAGGCGAATCCTTTAAAAGTGCTTCTGTAGGCCAAAGACAGGAGAAGCCAGATAGATTTCAAACAACAAAAATATTTTCCTTTTGGCCTTGAAGCAGCAAATTACCACATGATGAAGAGAGCCATATGGCAGGAAATGGACTGATGGCTTCATTCCTATAACCACAAATAATTGAATCCTGATAGTAGCCAGAGAGCGCAGGAGAGGATCCCAAAACTCAGATAAGATGGCAGCTCTTTTGATTTCAGCCTTGTGGGACCTTAAACTGAATACCTAGCCCTACTGTGCCTGGAAGTGGCATGAGATTGTAAATGTATGTTGTGTTAAGTCACGAAGACTGTGATCGTTTGTTACGAAGCTATAGATAACTAATACACTGCTCATTTCTGATGTGAAATGAGCAGTGAGTCCTTCCTTAGAAGGCTGTCCATGGGTGGAAAAACCTGGCCATGAGTCATATGCTCCAGCTATCAAATGAACGCCTTTGTGTGGAGGAGATACTTTGTTAGTATTTACTATCTACGGTGATAGTTTAACAAATTGGAATCTCACTTACAAGAAAGATTAAATATTTCATATCAAAATGCCTTGCTGAATACTCCCACAAGGCTGCTTGGAAAAGTTTCTGAAAGGCTCACCCACTCTCGAATGGCCACTTTATTTACAGGGGAAACTTAGTTGCTATTGACTAAATGTGTCCCTCTAAAATGCATAGGTTAAATCTTAACTGCCAAGGTGATGGTATTAGGAGGTGGTTTTTAGGAGGTGAATAGGTCATGAGGGTAGAGCGTCATGAATAGGATTAGCATCCTTCTAAAAGAGACCACAGAGAGCTCCCTTGCCTCTTTCCACCATCTGAAAACATGGCAAGAAGGCACCATGTATGAACCAGGAGGTAGGTCCCCACCAGACACAGATTCTGCTATGCCTTGATCTTGGAGTTTCAGCCTCCAGAACTGCCAGCAATAAATGTCTGTGGTTTAAACCATCCAGACTCTACTAGTTCGTTACAGCAGCCCGAATGGATTAAGACAGGAGTATTCTAGGACACCAAAGTGCAAGGAATCACCGTCCATTCTGTTCCTCCCATATACCTCCCAAGAGGCATTTATAGTCTTAGGAGGGCTGAGCTAGATTATGGGTTCCCACAGCCCAGTTCTGCTAACTGCATCATTTTATTCCTGAAGTTGCTAGGCAGTGTCCTGCCCGTTTCTTGCATCTGGTTTACTGGCAACAACAAACTGAGAATTATTGTTTACTCTGCTCCAAATGAACAGTTCTGACCCAGGCAATGCGTGAAACTGGTAGAAAGCAAGTTCTCCTGACAGGAATCACTTTCCATTCACACCGGGAGGCACAGAATAAAACTAATCACACAGTTACACGTTCAGTTTATTCCTATAATCACAAAGAACGGAATCCTGACAATATCCAGAGAGTTCAGCATAGGACCCCGAAACTCAGAGAAGACTGCAGCTCTGTTGATTTCAGCCTTGTGGGACCCTGAGCAGAAGACCCAGCTCTACTAATTATCTCTTTTAATTTTATAATGAATCATTCAACTTTCCAAGTTACTGTGATCAAACAAAAATGCATGCCTGATGTTAGTATTTTTCCCCTACAGGTGATGTGTCTCAAAGGAGCCCAGGACAAGTAGCAAGGAGGTGCTTTGTAAGGAAATAGGAGGAAACCTAAGCTGTTGTTGTCCTGAGAATTCTTACACATCTTGAGTTTGCCTTTTGGCCACTCTTTCTGAGATATATGTAGAAATTTGCCAGTAACCTGACTCAGCTCTGATCCACTTTGCCCACACTGAGGTACCACGCATTGCAGGTGGCTTTGTTTCATTCCCTTGTCTCCAGCAAAACTGGCCATCTATTAACTTGGCTGTTCTGGCACATTTGTTCAAACAACTCCTCTTTATCTCCCTCTGCAGGGTTCCCTTAGCAACATGGTTTCTGACATCATTACCAATCTTATTTTGGGAACTGGGCTGTACGGAAGATTCCTAGACACCCTACCGATGTGTGGCAGAACTTTCGGGGAGTTATCATGTAACTAATGAGCTTAAGAATTCATTCCAACCAAAGGCAATGCTAGTTTGTTCCCCAGTTTGAACCTCTAATCATGGAACCCTAGAGAGTTAGGTATACGTGGGTTATCACCATCATGGCGCCCATGTGATTAAGGAGTTTTGTTTCTTGTTTAACAGATTTGGGGCTGCTCTGTCCAGACCTGCCCTGTGTAAACCCACTGGGGCCACATGAGGCTGTTTCTTGAGGATGCACAGAACCTTGTGCGTTCACCACCCTTTTTTATGTATACACAAGGAGACTCCACTTATAAATCCTGTGTACTTGTATTTATTTCAGGTCATATTCCTTCCAGGACTTTGAGAGGGGAGATGTGTTAAATGAAGAATTGTCATCACTAATATATTTTGAGTTGATTGACCTTCATGTCACAGAATAAGTGTTCAACATTGCATCACGTCAAAATTTGCCTCCTTCCCACCTGGAGAGAACCTAGTAAGAAAGAACTTGAGTAGCAATAGTAAACAATAAATATTGGGCCATCACATAACCCATGTTAGTCTCACCCAGATGCAAAACATAGCTAAAAACAAAGTAGAAAATGGCAACAGACAGTCTTAGAAAACTACAGACCCTCTAGTGACTGTTTTTGTTTGATGGCTGACGTTGGTCTAAAGAAATTTCAAGAGAGCTGAAGGGTGGCATCCTATTTTATTTCTTCAATTCTTGGAAGAGATCCTTTGTATTGAGAATGCACACATTTGCACTTCAAAGCAAGTGGGGTTTGGGTAAACAGTCTTAGAAGTCAAGGCAACCATCTCCTAGAAGCAAGCTGTATATCAGGTAAAGGAAGAATAGATGAAAAAGGGCTATGATCATAAGTAGAAAGCTGAAACTGGATCCTTTCCTTACTCCTTATACGAAAATTAATTCAAGATGGATTAGAGACTTAAATGTTAGACCTAATACCATAAAAACCCTAGAAGAAAACCTAGGTAGTACCATTCAGGACATAGGCATGGGCAAGGACTTCATGTCTAAAACACCAAAAGCAACAGCAGCAAAAGCCAAAATTGACAAATGGGATCTAATTAAACTAAAGAGCTTCTGCACAGCAAAAGAAACTACCATCAGAGTGAACAGGCAACCTACAGAATGGGAGAAAATTTTTGCAATCTACTCATCTGACAAAGGGCTAATATCCAGAACCTACAAAGAACTCAAACAAATTTACAAGAAAAAAAAACCCCATCAAAAAGTGGGCAAAGGATATGAACAGACATTTCTCAAAAGAAGACATTCATACAGCCAACAGACACATGAAAAAATGCTCATCATCACTCGCCATCAGAGAAATGCAAATCAAAACCACAGTGAGATTCCATCTCACACCAGTTAGAATGGCAATCATTAAAAAGTCAGGAAACAACAGGTGTTGGAGAGGATGTGGAGAAATAGGAACACTTTTACACTGTTGGTGGGATTGTAAACTAGTTCAACCATTATGGA
Source organism: Rhinopithecus roxellana (assembly GCF_007565055.1). Taxonomy (NCBI): domain Eukaryota; kingdom Metazoa; phylum Chordata; class Mammalia; order Primates; family Cercopithecidae; genus Rhinopithecus; species Rhinopithecus roxellana. The sequence goes on along the minus strand of NW_022142251.1, from coordinate 82,804 downwards.
AAACAGTATGGCAATTCCTCAAGGATCTAGAACTAGATGTACCATATGACCCAGCCATCCCACTACTGGGTATATACCCAAAGGATTATAAATCATGCTGCTGTAAAGACACATGCACACGTATGTTTATTGCGGCACTATTCACAGTAGCAAAGACTTGGAATCAACCCAAATGTCCATCTGTGACAGACTGGATTAAGAAAATGTGGCACATATACACCATGGAATACTATGCAGCCATAAAAAAGGATGAGTTTGCATCCTTTGTAGGAACATGGATGCAGCTGGAAACCATCATTCTTAGCAAACTATCACAAGAAAAGAAAACCAAACACCGCATGTTCTCACTCATAGGTGGGAACTGAACAATGACATCACTTGGTTTCTGGAAGGGGAATATCACACATCGGGGCCTATAATGGGGAGGGGGGAGGGGGGAGGGATTGCATTGGGAGTTATACCTGATGTAAGTGACAAATTGATGGGTGCTGACGAGTTGATGGGTGCAGCACACCAACATGGCACAAGTGTACATATGTGACAATCCTGCACGTTATGCACATGTACCCTAGAACTTAAAGTATAATAAAAGAAAATAAAAATAAAAAAAATCTCAGCAAATGAGTTTTCTTTGCATTTTTGATTTATATGGGGAGGCATAGGCCCTAGGATAAATAAAATAATCTTGACCAAAAAAAGTGGGAGGAATCACTCTACCTAACAAATCTTACTATATAGCTACAATAATCAAGACAATGTGGTATCAGTAGACGGATATACAGATTGGTGAATCAAATAATATAAAGAATCTGTTCCAGTCTGGGTGACAGAGTGAGACTCCGTCTCAAAAAAAAAAAAAAAAAAAAAAGAATCTAGAAGTAGACCTTCACAAATATGCTCAACTATTGTTTGACAAATGTACAAAAGCAATTCAATAGAGGAAAGATGACCTTCTCAGCAAATAGTGCTGGAGCAATTGCATATCCACAGGCCAAAAAAAAAAAAAAAAAAGAATTCTTCTGAACCTCATACTTTATACAAAAATTAACTCAAAAGGATTAGAGGCTTAACTGTAAAACATGAAACCATAAAACTTTCAAAAAAAACTTGAGGCAATCTTTGGAATCTACGACTAGGCAAAGAGTTCTTAGATTTGGCACCAAAAGTGTCATCCATAAAAGGAAAAATAGAAAAATGAACCTAAATGAAATTAAAAGCTTTTGTTCTTTGAAATTCCATGTGAAAAGGATGAAAGATAAACAACAGACTTGGAGAAAACATTGGCAAACAATACAGCTGACAAATATTTTTTCGTATAAAAAATATAAAGGTCTCTCAAGACTCAGCAGTAAAAACAAAAACAATCCAATTACAAAATGATCAAGAGACTTGATGAGTGACATTTCACCAAAGTGGGTATAGAGATGGGAAATATGTACATGAGATGTTCAACATCATTAGTCATCAGGGAGATGCAAATTGATACAAGGAAATATTACTACACATCTATTGGAATGGCTAAAATACAATACAGTGACCACACCGAATGTTGGTGAAGATTCAGAAAAAATTGGATCATTCATAAATTGCTGTAGGAATGTAAAATGGTACAGCCACTCTGGAAACCAGTTTCACAGTCTTACAAAACTAAGCATACAATTACCAAATGACACAAGTAGCATACTCTTGGGTATTTATCCCAAGGAAATGGAAATGTATGTTCACACAAAAACCTGTAAACAAATGTTCATAGCAGTTTTATTCTTTGTAGCCCCAAACTGGAAAGAGTCCAGATGTCCTTCAACAAATGAATGGTTAAAAAAACAAAAAAAACCAACACTGTGGTACATTCATATCATGAAATGCTACTACTCAGAAATAAAAAGAAACAAACTATTGATAGACCAAGAACTTGGACAAATCCCCAGGAAATTTTACTGATTGGAAAAAAAATATCAACACGTTAAACAATATATGATTCAATTTATATACCATTTTTGAAATGACAGAATTTCAGAAATGGAGGACAGATTAGTGGTTGCCAGGGGTCAGGGTTGGGGGAGAGAACACCAAGAGGTAGATATATGTGGTTATAAAAGGGCAACAGGAAAGATATTTGTGTTGTTGGAACTGTTCAGTGTTTTGAGTTTGTGGTGGATACATAAACCTGCACGAGAGAAAAAAAAAACATATAGAACTAAGTGCACACTAATGAGTACCAGTGAAAGTGGGGAAACCTGAATAATGTTGGTGGATTGTATCAACGTTAGTATCCTGGTTCTGATATTATACTATAGTTTTCCATAATGTTACCAATCAGGTAAAGTGGGAAAAGTGAACAAGTGCACTTTCTGTATTATTTCTGAACTGCACGTGAATCTTTAGTTATCTCAATGAAAATTTCAATTAAACACGTTACTACAGAAGTCTAGAGAACAGATGAGGAAATTTGACTTTGGTAAAACAAGATGCAGGATAATTTGTACAGTATGTTCTCATTTATTATTTGAACAGATGCATATCTACATAATTGTATATTGGCATGGGAAATTGCTGGAAGGAAACATAAGAAATTGTTGAAGTAGTGACCTTTGGATAGTCGCAAGTGGGAGGAGACTCACTTTAAAAAATATGCCGTTTTGTGGCACTTGATTTTCTTAAACCATGTGCATGTACTACTTGTGTTAACTTATATTTAAAACACATAGAAATAGAATATCTTAGGTAAAATATAAATAATGCTTTACAATATGAATTTTTATCTTCAATGCTATCATAATTACTACATGAAGTAAAGGACTCTATAAGAAATATCTTACAGGGTGCAAACAGGTTTGCTGGTGTCTTTGTGAAACTGCCTTTGCAAACATTGTAGCAGTGAGAAAATCATGACAATGAAAGAGACTTGATCTAACCAACCCCCATCTTACCTTTAACCTCCAACCTGCACTTAGTGATGCCCCGGCTTGAGCCAAGCTAACTTTGGGAGAAATTTACTTTATACTTTAAATCATATTAGCCATTCTCTAAAACTAAACCGCCTTTGTAAAACTAATGAAAGACCACCAAGTTAGGAGAACGAGAGGAGCCTGAATTGTTAATAGGCAGACATAAATGATAAACAGCCATTATCCTGGAAGTCAGAAGATTTGTGACTTCCTCAGTTACTCATGTAGATAACATCACTATTCTGGAGCCTAAGATTGGCCTTTTGTGATGTTTTTTCAGGCTTTTGTATTTCTGATGATAGGATGGCTTCACCTGGACCTGCCAACTAGTCCTGTGGCCCCCACCCAGAAGTGAACTGAGAGAAGGAGGACCATTTTCCACACGCTATGATTGCATCCCCAATCAATCAGCAGCATCTGTTCCCTAGCCACTGCTTTCCCTGCCAAACTATCTTTGAAAAACCCTAGCCTCTAAATTTTCAAGAAGGCTGATTTGAGTAATAATATAACTGTGGTATTCTGTTTAGCCAACTCTATGTGTGTAAACTCTTTATTGCAGTTTTCCTGTCTTGATAAATCAGGTCTATCAGGGCAATGGGCAAGAAGGACCCATTGGGTAGTTACAATTGGAGGAATAAATTTTCATCAAAAAATAATTCCCATTGCTCTGACACTACAAACCCCCAGACTCCAGGCAACAGTCAATGGTAGTTTTTCGAAAATATGGTTCCTAGGGCCCTGTATTTTGATGCCAAACATTATGAAGGAAACAAGTTCTTTGCACTTGTGTTTTGTCATTTATACTGTCTCATTGATTGCATTGTAAATATGTGCATGGAAACAGGCATATATAATTTTACTGTTAGAATCCTCCTAATGCTTGGTTGTAAATATCAATAATATTGACAGCAGTAGGTGGCGAATATTTTCTACAGCCTACCAGCAGAAAAGAGAGGAACGGATGGCAGATAATAGAAATCAGCTGGGCCTAATTCAGAGTGCATCAGAATTCCTGAAAAGACTTGATACATTTTGACTAAATGAGAAACAGCTAGGGAACAGGTCTTCGGTACAATTAATTAATACATAGATTCTCTGAGACCTTTTGGGCTGAATGTAAGCCTTTGCCACATACAGAGGAAAGACTGCACAAACAAGAGTCTGCAAACAGCAAAGGTAGTAGGTCATGTAGATTACCCAGGGCCAATGTGATTTTGAAAATGTTCGTTTTTTTTTTTACACTGATGAGAGATGTCTTAATCACCCCCACAGCAACATTTTTATCGTAAAACCTATGTATAGAGTTTGAGGTTTCAGTGAGCCATAATCACACCATCGCATTCCAGCCTGGGCAACAAGAGTGAGATCTTGACTCCATTTAAAACAATTATCTGTGTATCCCTTCATTTTTATTTTTACATCCTGTTTCACATCCTAGGAGGGAGTTGGCAAGCAGTTGTCTTGCTCTAACAGCTTTTGAAACAACTGTACAGCAAGAAAATGACCCAATTATAAAAAATAGGCAGAAGACCTGAATAGAAATTATTCAAAAGAAGGCATACAAATGGCCAACAGGTATATTAAAAAATGTTCATCATCACTGATCATCAGGAAAATGCAAAGTAAAACCACAATGAGCTATCACCTCGCATCTGTTAAAAATGGCTATTATCAAAAAGATAGAAGATATGTGTTGTTGAGGATGTGGAGAAAAGAGAACCCCGGTGCACTCTTGGGAATAAATTATGGAAATTACAGCCATTATGAAAAACAGTATGAAGGTTCCTCAAAAATTGAAAAACAGAACTATTATATCATCCAGCAATACCACTTCTGGGTATATATCCATAGGAAATGAAATCAGCATGTGAAATTGACATCTGCACTCCCATGTTCATTGCAGCACTATTTGCAATAGCCAAGACATGGAATCACCCTAAGCATCCATCAACAGATAAACGAATAAAGAAAATGTGTTATATATGCACAATGGAATACTATTCAGCCTTAAAAAAGCAGGCATTTGTGGCAAGAAATTATGTTAAATGAGATACATAAAGGAATAAAAAGAAAAATATTGCATGACCACACTTATATTGGAATCTTATAAAGGTTAAATTTATAGAAGCAGAGAATAGAATAATTGTTGGCAGGGGTTGGGAGACAAGGATAGGGAGACAGATGTTAGTCAAAGGGTACTAAGTTTCAGTTAGATAGGAGGAATTAGTTCTGGAGATCTGTGGTATACCCTGGTAAATATAGCCATTAATAATGTATACTTGAAAATTGCTAAGACAGATCTTAAATGTTATCAACCCAAAGAAAATTACAAGAATGTGAGGTGATGGATATGTTAATTAGCTTGATTTGAGCATTTCACAAAGAATGTGTATCTCAAAATATGCTGTTGTACACCATAAATATTTAATTATTTTATTTGTCAATTATACCTTAATAAAGCTGGGGAAAACAAACAAACACATACCCTGGGCCTGTGACTCCCTCTTCCACAGACATCAAGGGCTGAACAGCATTAGTTTTCAGTACCCCTCCACCACCTTGGTTTTGTTAAGTGGTCACAGTTATGTTTAATCTTGAATGGCTACCATACTCCGCCTAGTAACACTTGAGACTTATTCCAGAGACCTTTGCAAATGTAGATAAAAACTCCTGATCTTGGTTTAATTCAACCTCACAACATGTAGTTCTAGAAGAGCATTTCTTCTGAGTTGGTTTTTAATTGAAGCTAGTCTCCAGGTAGGCCCCAAGCGTTAAGGTAAGATGCCAACCCCCTACATCCACTCTGATGTCTGACTTGCAGAAGAACTCCTAATGGAGCTGGGTGACTGACTGGTGAGTGACTTGAGAGAACAGACGTGTTTTGACTGAGCAAGTCCTGATAACCATGTGTTTGATGTTGTTTTTCACAATATACTCCTCTCCTCTCCAGGGTATTGCCAATCTATCAGGATAGCTTCACTTAGAAGACTTGCAGGCATCTCAGACTCACCATATTCCAAAATGAATTTAGGATTTTCCTTCCAAAACTTAAGATTCCCCCTCATCCCCTGTAATTTCAACTCCAAATTCCTGCTCTCCCCATTCCTGTACAATGAAAAAACCTTGTGGATAATCCCTCCAAAATGTCCTTTAATACCCTTTTTTCTATTCCAATTGCCAATGCCTTAAGTCATTTCCTTATCATCACTGACACAAATTGGTGCAAAAGATTCTTTTGTTCCCACTCTCACTCTTTCTAGAAATAATGATAATAATAGTTACAATAGAGTTCTTCCTGTATGCCAGGTATTTTCTAAGAGCTTTATATTCATTACCTTGCTTAATTTTTATAACCATTCCATAAGTGCCATTATTGTTGACGTATTACTGATGAGGAAACTGAGGCAGAGAGAAGTGAAGAAACTTGTCCAGGTTTACACGCATACAGTGAGTACCCAAGTTAATCTGTACTGCAGTGATTCTCATGCTTTATGGAACGCAAGAGTCATGGGGGAGAAGGTATGTTAAAATACAGGTTCCTAGGCTCTACCCTTTGACACTCACTGATGCAATAGGTCAGGAGTTTGGTGATCTGCGTTATCCAAACACCACTGATTCTGATGGAGGTGTACCAAGGAATACACTATGAGAAACACTGGTCTACAATTTTCAGAGTAAAATTACTAAAACCACAAATCTCATATTTTTATTACCTGCTTAAAAACCTGCTGATATCCCTATTGCGTTTAGGATAAAGTCTAAATTCTTTGGTACGGCATACAAAACCCTCCACAAAGCAGCTTCTGACAATCTCTACAACCTTATTTTCAACCTCTCCTCCCCATACCAGACTTCTTATAATTCCTTAGCTATTCTTTAATATATTCATTTACCTAACCACCATTGACAGAGTTTTTACTCATACTTGGCACTATACTAGATGTGGAGATACAGCCAAAAAGATAGGGCACCTGCCCTTGAGAAACTTAGTCCAGGAGAGAGTAATTTTAAAGGGTCATATACAAAATACAATAAAAACAGAGGATAAGGAACACTTAAGTCCACCTGGGAGTCAACAAAGGTGTCATTGTGGAAGTAGCATTTAAGCTGACACTTAAAGGATGAAGAGAAGTTTACCAGGTAGACAAATAGAGGAAAGAGTTGTCTAAGTAGAGAGATACAGCATGTATAGAAGTATAGAAATACATACTCCAGAATCTATACATAGTTCTGTAATTCTAGAATGAAATTGTAAAAGAGTGAGAGAGTAGTTCTCACAGTGGAAGCTAGAGACATATCTACTAAGGGTTACAGAAATCTAAGATGGCCCCCAAATTCCCAGTGTTAACTACACTGATTTTGCTATGAATATAATAGGCTATAACTCCAGTGTTTAGGTTACTAATCAACCGACTTTGAGTTCATAAAAAGGGAGATGGTACTGTGTGAGCTCTTAAATGGGTATTAAGAAGTCAGAGATGTACTCCTCCTGGCTAGCAAGATAGCAAATAGCAAATAGCAAATAACCATGTTGTGAACTGCCTATGGGAAGCACGTGGCAAGGAACTAGCTGTGGTCTCTAGATGCTGAGGATGGTCTCCAGCAAACAGCAATAAAATGGGACCCTCAATCTTACAAATGCAAGAAAATGAATACTTCCAACAACTTGAATGAGTGTGGAAGAGGACCCCAAGCCTTCTATGAGAATTGTAGCCCTGGGCCACACCTTAATTTCAGCCTGTTGAGACCCAGAGAAGAGGACTCAGTTAACCTGAACCTGAGCTGTCCCACGAAAACGCTGAGATTATAAATTTGTGTTGTTTTAAAGTGTTACATCTGTGGCAATTTGCTATATGACAACAGAAAACTAGCACATATACCATGCAAAATAATTTAGATTTTGCCCATAGGTGATTGGGAAATAGTGAAGGATACTGAGCAGGATAATGACATTATATACATGTTAGAAATCTGAGCAGTATAGAGAATGAATGGTAGAAACTGAAGAGGAAAGTCCAGGTATTGCTCCTTTTGTTGCTCTACTTTGGGGAGCATGTTCCACAGTGGTTGTGCCCCCTCTGTTGTTCCTGATAGCCCCTGCCTATATGATCTCAGCTCCTACCAGTAATCTCCACCATAGTTTTAGCTACCACTGGGCAGCTGCAATTTCAGGGATCTGATAACACTAACTACATTTGTTGTCTTTAGTTGCTGGTAGGCAGGTAGTAGCTAATCTCTGGGTTACCTTATGGCTGCTGTTTGGGTTTCCCAGCAATTTAATCACATATTAAGCCAATTACCTTCTTTAAATTCCCTATGTCTGCAATTTCTGGAGTAGTATCTGTTTCTCAACTAGAGTCTCACTGATACGGGTGGCAAATTGACAACTATGGGTGATTGATCACATGTAAGGGAGAATATGAAGGATCTCAGATGACTTCTGAATTTGAGAAACCAATTGGATGATGATGTTGTTCGCCCCAAGAGGTAAACATAGAAAGGGGAAGAAATGTGATAGGAGGAGGCCTGAATTGTTTTCAGCATGTTTAATTTGATGTGTCTGTGGGACATCCAAAATAAAGACGTCCAGTAGGAATTTGGATAGATGAGCCTGTAAGCTCCATGAAAACAGAAACTGATATTGTCTTATTCTAAGCTACTTGTTACTTTTATGTTCTCATCTCATACTGGTACTGCCCTTTTCACTCCATTACAGTCACATTGGCCTCCTTAATGGTCTTCAAACACAACAGGCATAGTCTCATTTCAAGACTCTTGCCCTTGTTTATTCCTCTGCCTCTAGCACTCATTCCCTAGCTATCTGCCTGAATCACTCCCTCAACTCCTTTAGGCCTATGCTCATATGTTCATCTTCTCTATGAGCCTACTATCCTCTGACCACTTTATTTTAGATTGGACCCTCCAGAGCACAACTTTATCTCCCCAATTACTGCTTAAGTTTTCTCTATAGAACTTATCACCATCTGGCACATTGCATATTTGATTGTTTACTGTACATTTTCCCCACTAGAATGTGAGCTCTATAGGGAAGAACTGTTTTGTTTACTGCTGGATCCTCAGTGCCTAAACTAATGTTGTATGAATTAGTTTGAATGAATGAATGAGATGTGTATCCCCAAAGGTGGTATGGGTGGTATGGGCCAATTTCTAAATTGATTTCGAAATCATCAATCGAAAGACATAAGAGTGGATAAGATTACCTGCAAAATATTGGTAGATTGAGAAGAAGGGAGTGCTGAAGATAGAAACCTGGGAAACATTAATATTTAGGATCCTTTGAAAGATGAGAAACCAGAAAAAGAGCTGAGAAAGAGCCAGAAAGGGAGAGAAAGGAAACATGCAAATAGACAGTGGTATATCAGAAACCAAGTCTAGAAAGGAGAAGTTGGTCAAAAGTGACAAATGATGCGACCGGGTCAAGTATGAGTGACTGAAAATTATCTCTTGAACTTAGAAACTAGAAGGACATTGATGGCTTTGGTGAGAGCAGTTAACTCTAAGTGGCGAGTCAGAAGGCAGATTGCTGTGAATTCAGTAGTGGAAGATAAAGGATTCTGTATGTGGATAATTCTTTCAGGAAGATTAGTTGTGAAGGAAAAAAACGCAATGGTATTTGGGGGTTATGGAAGGAGTTTCTAAAATTAGGAATGATTTGGGCATTTTGATATTTATGAGTAGGAAGAGTCAACATGGAAAGTGAGGCAGAAGATATAAAAGAGGGGAAAAGGGAGGAATCATCAATGGGGAAGGCAACAGGGTGTAAGAGACATATTTGCACAGAGGAGCATAAAGTTCAGAGTTATTCCTGATGATCTTTATTTTGTCACTGACCTAGGAACATGACCAAGTATTGAAGTATGCTCAGATGGGATTTGAGTTTCTGAGGTAAATTCCATTTTGTTTTATATTGTGGTCATTTGGTGTCAATCGAATAGGAAAATTTTAAAAAGAAATTATCTTAGATTTTCTGTCTTGACTTTTTGTTATGATTTCTGTGAGAGTTCCTTGATTTACTATTCCTATCCAATTCCACTTAGGATTTTTCTTTGTGGATATTTTGCCTCTGCTTGGGAGAAGAGAGGTAAAAATAGGTCACATGGGCCATGAAGTCCTCTGATGGACCGTTTCAACTGTCCTTATGTTTGGCAACATAAATATTCTTCTAGAAAATGAAATATTTTCTCTGAACAGCATCTCTGTATCCAGAAATGTTTATATTATGTATTTACCTAAAGATACAGCTTCCACAGCAGCAAAAATAAAAACATGACGAAGGCCTCAATTCCTTTTATTCTTACTTAGGATTTCAAAGTTGCTAATTTCTCTTTTTATTAGGCTATCACTCATTCCTTCCTGAATAAGCAGAGGCAAACAGTAGATGGAGCCTGGTTTTTACTCGGATTCAGCTTCCTCATTGTTCCAGTATGGCTTTTACCACATCTTGGTGTCTCAGTTATGAATGCTTGTCTCAGTCTGGCCTGGAAATCCACCACAGGCACTTGCTGCTGCTGAGAATGCCTCAGGTACAGTTGACACTCTTGGTTGCTCAGTGCAGCTGTTCTGTATTTGACTTGAACTTCCACCTCTGGCATGTGCTGTTCTGTAGTCCATCTCAGGTGTAAGTGATCCCTTGCTTGCTCCATTGCCTCACTGACTGGTCCTTAGGCCAAAACATCAGGCATCTCTGACAGCCACTCCACTCTTCATCCAACCTTTTAAGTTCTTCTTGGCGATAGGTTTGGTCTGCTACAAGTCAACCAAAAATGGTCTGAAGCAGTTATCCTACTGTATGGTTTTATGAGATACCCTTTACTAAATTAATATGCTTTTTTCTACTATTGAAATGAGAAGAGGATTTTTATAATCATAAATGAATACTAAATGTTACCAATTGAAATACTTCTTGAGATAATATTTTCCTTTTAATCTGATAATATGAAGAACTATAATGATAGAATTTACAGTGTGTTACCATGTTAGTATGTCTAGAATGAAACTTACTTGGTCATGATATGTTATTTTTTTGACATAGTGGTGGATTGATTTCCTAACATTTTATTTAGAACTTTTGCATCTGTTTTCATTTGTGAAATTTGCTTCACTTTTCTTTCCTGTGATATATTTTTCTGGTAAAATAAATGGTTAGTTTTACAACTTCTTTATACTTTCAAACAGTTCAAGTTAGGCACTACTTATGCCTTGGAGGTTATTAGAACTCACATATAAAGCCATTTGGGCCTTGTACCTATACCTATTAAGGATACAGGTCTTTGACTAAATTTTAATTTATTTTGTTGCTTATTGTCTATTGGGGTGTTCTATTTTTGACAATTTATGTAGCTTTAATTGCACTTAATATAGGTTTTAATGTTTTGATTGAAATTGTACATAGCTTTATGCTTTACACTTATACTTAAAACATCTCTTTTGTACCTGTGGTTATATTGTCTTTTTCATTTAAATGCTGTGATTTCTCTTTTTTTCTTAGTCAAAATTGCCAAACGTCTGTTCATTTTCCTTTAGTCTTTTAAAAAATCTTGTTTTTTTTTTATTTTTAAATTTGCCTTTACCAGCAAGTCCTGTTCCTTCTACCAATAAAATATATTCTATATCTAATCACTTTGCATCATCCTCAAAACTAAAAGTTTTAGTCAAAAATATCATAATATCTGGTCTAGGTTATTGCTATCATCTCTGAATTGGTCTTGCTGTTTTTCTCACCCACACTCAATTCGTTTTCTATATTGCATTTGATTGATCATATTAAAATACAAATTATACTTTCAGTAGTTTCCCATTGCAATGGGAAAACAATTCAAGCACCTTCCCTTGGTTTTTGTTAAGACCGCATGAGCTCATCCCCACTTACTTGTCTGATGCCATCTCTGGCTATTCTTCGCTTGGTTCCTGCCTCTCCAGCTACACTGGCTCTTGTTCACTTTTTTAAAAAGGGCTTTCTTGTTCGTACTTTAAAGTCTTTTCAATTGCCATGTCCTCTCACAGAGTGTCATTCTTTTCATTCTTTATTTGGCTGGCTCCCTCTCATCCGTCAGCACTCAGCAATGTGACTAAGTGACTATTTTAAATTATTTATATTTAATTAATTTAAATTAATCACATATTTTACTTGCTATAGCTTAATATTATTTTATATTAATTAAATATAATTACATTATATAATTTAGTGTTGTATTATATTAATTTAATAGTATAATATATTATAGCAATTAAACATATTTAAATTTGTTTATTTATTTTTATTTAATTAAATATAAATAAAATGTAAAATTCAGTTACACAGTTGCATTTCAAGTGCTCAGTAGGCTCAAGTGTAAATGGTGGTTACCAAATTAGACGGTGCAGATTATAGTGCAGATTTTCCATCACTACAGAAAGTTCTATTGAACAGTGCTGCTCTAGAGCATTGAAAGCACTTATTTAAGGCTTCATTAAAATATATTGAATGACTTTTGAGTTCCACAGGGATTGTTTTGTTACATTTCAAGGTTTCCTTGTTACATCTTTAATTCCTCTCTTATACTTTATTTGGCTTTATTTATGTTGATTCTTTTCATTGTTTCCTGAATTATAAATGAAATTTATTTGTTGTTGGCCTTTATTTTTTCTAGTTAATGCACTCTATGGTGTAAATTCTATACTGAATAAATGTTGGCCAGAGGTAGATATGTGGTTTTTAATTCTTTGTTTGCTTTAAAACTATCTGTAATTTCCATCATAAAGTTGTCTTTAACTCAGAAATAATCTAGGAGAAGCACTTCCAGAATGGTGCAGTAAAAACCTCCAAAATTCTACTTCTTTATAAAGTATATAAAAACTCTAGCTAAAATTGTCCAAATTAAATTTTCAGAATTATAGAAACTAACCAAAAAAGACTTGCAATAATTTGAGGAGTGTTTATTTTGAAAACATGTTTAAATCATGGTAAGAACCATAAGCTTTGTGATATTTTAACTAGCCTATTCCCATCCCCCTTCCAGCTCTTCATAACAATAATCTTCCTTATCTGTGAGGGATATATTCTAAGGCCCCCAATGGATGCCTGAAACCCCAGATAGTGTTAAACCCTATATACATTTTTTCCTATGCACGCATACCTATGATAGAGTATAATTTATGAATTATGCACACCAAGAGATTAACAACAATAACTAATAATTAAATAGAACACTTATAACAGTATACTGTAATAGAAGTTATATAAATGTGGTCTCTCTCAAAATATCTTAGTGTACTGTACTCACCTTTCTTCTTGTGATGATATGAGATGATACAATGCCTATGTGATGAGAATCATGTGAGGTGAATGATGTAGGCATTGTGACATATCACTAGGCTAATACAGACCTTCTGACAATATATCAGAAGGAGGATCTTCTACCTTGGGTGATCCTAGATCATCAAGCCATGATAATGTCCATGGTTGGATGCCAGGAATAGATGATGGTTTGGCTGTGTCCCCAGTCAAATTTCATCTTGAATTGTAGCTCTCATAATTTCTGTGTATTATGGGAGGGACCTAGCAGAGTTAATTGAATCATGGGGGCTGTTTCCCCCATATTGTTCCCATGGGTAGTGAATAAGTCTCACAAGATCTGATGGTTTTATAAGGGGGAAATCTTTCGCTTGGTTCTCATTTTCTCCCTTGTCTGCCGCCATGTAAAACATGCCCCTCACCTTCCACCACGATGGTGAGGCTACCCCAGCCACGTGGAACTATGGGTTCATTAAACCTCTTTTTCTTTGTAAATTACCCAGTCTTGAGTATGTCTTTAACAGCAGCATGAAAACGGACTAATACAGGGATCCTCAATAGTTGAAGGTTTTTTTGGGTGTGTGTGGAAACATTTTGGAAGAACACTGTAATGGGAAGTTGTCTCTATTTAACTCATCAAAGTGTTGTTGCAGAAGTTATAATTTTTCTGTTGACATGTGGGTGACTTAAATGTTTTGTTCTAACAGAGGATTGCATTCATAATTTTATTTATTAATGTCTATGCAATTTGAAACACTTTAACAAATTTCAGCAATCCAGTTCTGCTTCAGTTTCTTCATCTTCCTTTTCCTCTGTAGATGACTCAAGTTTTTCTAGTTCCTATTTGTTAACACTTCTCATTGGCCTTCAATATATTCTTCCGTTTCTTCATCAAGCAGGTCAACAAATACTTCTTCACCAACTTGTCTTGCTGCATGAATGATTTTTCTAACTTCTCCACTGATCCTTGGGAAGACTAAAATCATTCATGACTTCACAAGTTTTCCCAGCAGGCATTATAGTTTCTAGTTTTAATTCATCAGTTGCAGCTTTGATGAATGTTATTGCACCAACAATAGTGAATGATTTCCAGCACTGTTTTATGTCCAGATTAAGGTCTGCATCAAATTCTTGTTGAACGTTATCAAATACCAGACATGCATATGTGGCCTTAACAAATCAAATGATGCCTTGGTCAAGGAGCTGAAGCAATGAGGTTGTATTGTGAGGTAAAAATACAACCTGGACATTTTTATTTTCATAGCAAACAGATTCAAGATAGCCATGTGCATTGTCTATTATTAATACAACTTTAAATTCCAACCATTCTTCCAAATATTTTCTCACTTCCAGGAAAAAGCATTGGTAGAACTGTTCCATAAACAAGATGACTGTCACCTATATTTTCTGATTATGTTGCCAGAACATAGGCAGACAATTTTCATTTTTGTTTTTGAAAGTACATGGGTTCATTGCTCTGCACACTCCTCCTGGCTTTATCATATGCCCTGCATCATTGCACTAGTACCAGAGTTAATCTGTCCTTCTTTATACCCTGGTGCCTTCTTTGTATGTTCATGAATTTTTAAGCTCTATTGGAGATCTCCCAGAAAAGTCCAGTTTTATCACAATTGAAGTCTTGCTTTTCATGGTATCCTTTCTCCTTAATCAACTTCTTCAACTCTTCTGGAAATGTGGCAGTACCTTCTTCATTAGCAGATGTAGATTCTGCAGTAATTTTTACATTTTTAGTCCAAACCTATTCCTGAATCTGTGTAATCATCCCTTACTTGCAGCAAATGACTTCATGTCACTCATTTCAGGGGATCCCGTGCTTAAGTTTTCATATAGGCTTAATGCTTTCTGGTGCAATATGTTGCCATCAATTGCAACATGTTTCTATTCATGTCTTCTACCCACAAATTCAATGCCTTTTTCATCTTAGCTAAGTACTTATATACTTTGGTTATAGTATCTACAGCTTGAGGTACAATAGCAAAACTAGCATACATTTATTTTTTCTTCACAATTTTATGGGTAGAAGATGCATTCTTACTGTACCTCTTAGCAACCTCAGCATATATATATTTTTTCTTTCCTTTTAAAGTCAAAAGTTTTTTTACCATTTAACTTAAAGGAAGCACTTTATGGCTTCTCTTTGACATATCTGAGTTGCTAGTATCACTCCTCTTGCACTTTGGGGTCATTATGAAGTAAAATAAGGACTACTTGAACATAAGCGCTATGATATTATGGCAGTTGAACCAAGAACCAACATAGTTACTAAGTGACTAATGGGCAGATAGCAGATGGCTCAAGGCATTTATTGAAAACTCTATCCAATTATTAGCTGACAACTAAGCTAACCAATCAGAGACTTCAGTGGCCACACATGACAGAGTACAGAATTTGCAGTCTTAGTCCGTGAAAGTAACTAAACAAACAGTAGAACCAGCAGCAATAACAAAAACAAGCAACAACAGCAAACCCCAAGAAGAAGGAAATAATTTTAATTCCAGAGTTGCTACATTATACTATTTCAAGTGTCTAATTTAAGAAACTACCTCTAATAGATTTTTGAATCTCTGTTTGTTTGTTTGTTTGTTTGTAGTTTTCATTTTGTTTTGTTTTACAGTCACCATTTTCTGGTTGATGCCTAAGTTTATTGCATTATCAATAGATTTTGCCTCAATGACATTTACTTTTATAATTTCCTGAGATGTGTGTGTGAAAGCATGTGTGTGTGTGTGTGTGTGTGTGTGTGTATGAAATAGAGCATAGTTAATTTTTAAGACTGTTTCATACGTAGATTTTCTTTGAATAAAAGTTTCTCTAAATCAGTATTAGATCATTTCTGTTAAATGTTCTTCAAATACTCTGTATCCTTTTTTCTTTTCTTTCTTTTTTTTTTTTTTTTTTGACCTGTCTTGTTCATTTTGTTTTAGGTTTCTTTTTTAAAAAAAAATGCATTCAATTTTTAAAAATTTAGTCTGAGAATCTTTTTATAAATTGGAGAACACAACCCTTTAAAATGTATTGTGATTAATGATATGCTTGGAATCATTGCAACCACTTGATTTTCTATTTACTATATATTAAATTGTGTAGTTATTTCTCCTGTCATATTTCATGCTATTTTTTGAGTCATCTTTTTTTCTTATTACCTCTTTTCTGCTCTATTGCTTTGAAGGTTATGCATATAATTTCTAATAGAGTATTGTGACCTTCAAAATTTTGATCTCTGCATTATAGTGGATTTAAAAAATGGTCGTTAATTCTTTGCCACTCCTCCCTTCAAGAAGTAGAGTTTAATTGCCTGTCCCTTGAGTATAGGTTGGACTTAGTGACTTTCTTCTAAAGAATAAAAAAAGTGGAAATGATGATATGTAACTTTGGAGACTGGGTCATGAAAGGTGCTACAAGGTGCAAGGTGGACAAATAGAAGCCTCCAATGATCCCCCATCCAGCAGGAAGATCAAATTTAATAACTATCCACACCAAAAAACACCTTAATAAAAACCAAAAATAAGGTGAGCAATCATAGTACCTGGATTTAACTTCATATCTTTGAAAGAGGTATTGGAGCAGGTAGGAAAGATAGTCTTATATCACTGATGCCACCCATCCTGCATCCCTTGGCAGCAGCTGTGTGGCACTGATAAACAATCTGTGCACTTGCTGGAGAAAAGCACAGTGATTGTGGGATTTGCCTTGAACTCAGTGCTGCCCTGCCACAGTGGAAAGCAAAGCCAAGCTGAACTCAGCTCCCTCATGAGACTCCGGCTCTCGAAGGAAACACTGAGAACAGCTCTAGCCAGAGGGGAATCACCCATCCCAACAGTTGGAAGTTGAGTTTTGGCAAGCCTTACCATGGCAGGCTAAAACACTCTGGGGTCCTAAATAAACTTGAAAGGCAGTCTAGGCCAGAAACACTGCAACTCCTAGGTGAGACCTGGTGCAGTGTTGGATTCAGAGTCAGTGGAACTGGGGCACACACAACCTAGTGAAACATCAATTAGGACAGCTAAGGGAGTGATGGCATCACCCCTCCCCTAACCCCACACTGCCCAGCTGTGACTCCAAAAAAGACCTTTTCCTTCTGCGTTAGGTAAGGAGAGGGAAGAGTGGGAAGGATTTGTCTTGCATCTTGGATACCAGCTCAGCCACAGAAGGCTAGGGTAGCAGTGAGAGTCATGAGGCCCCCATTCCAGGCCCTAGCTCCTGGATGACGTTTCTACACAAACCCTGGGACAAAAGAAAACCCACTGCCTTGAAGGGAAGGACCAAATCCTGACAGGATACATCACGTGCTGACTAAAGAGCCCTTGGGCTCTGAATAATCAGCAATGGTAGTCAGGCAGTACTTGCTATGGGCCTTGGGGTAGATTCCGAGATGTGTTGACATCAAACGAGACCCAGCACATTCCCAGATGTGGTGGCTACAGCGAGATACTTCTGCTTGAGAAAAGTCAAGGGAAAAGTAAAGGGGACTTTGTTTTGCACCTTAGGTACCTGCCTGGCTGCAGTGGGGTAGAGCACCAAGCAGGCTTTTGGGGTCCCTGATTCCAGGCCATGGCACGTGGATGGCATTTCTGACTCACTGGACAAGAGAGGAGCCCACTTCCATGAAGGGTGAGTCCCAAGGCTGGCAGCATTCAACACAAGCTGACTTAAGAGGCTTTGGGTCTTAAGTGAACATCAGCAGGAGCCTGACACTACTCCCCATGGGCCTATGGTGGTGGTGGCCATGGGGAGAAGCCTCTCTGCCTGTGGAAATTGGAAGGAAGGGTGGGAAGGGCTGTGCCTCTTGGTTTCAGCGCCAGCTTAGCCATAATTAAATGAAACATCAGGTACATCTGTAAGGTTTTTAACTCCAGTCCCTGGCTCCTGAATGTCATTTCTGGACCTGCCTGGGGGCTGGGGAAACTCACCACCCTGAATGGAAGGACAAAAGCCTGGCTGACTTTGCCATCTGCTTATTGTAGAGTACTAGAGTCTTGAACAAACTTAGGAGGTAACAAGGTAGTGGTTACAGTAGGCCTTGGGTGAGACCCAGTGCTGTGTTGGCTTCAGGTATGGTCCAGTGCAGTTTTAGTGCTGGTGACCCAGGGGTGCTGATGTCACCCTACCCCCAGCTCCAGGCATCTCAGCACAGAGGAAGAGACTCCATTTATTTAGGAAAGATAAAGGAAGAGGACAAGAGTTTCTGCCTGCTAATACAGAGAATCCTTCAAAAACTTACCGAAGACCATTAAGGTGATGCCTCCACAACTCTATAAGGATCACAAGTTTACTGGGCTTGAAGTGCTCCTTAATGCATACATGGCTTAGATGGCAATGCTCAAGTCTCTTCAAATACCGGGAAAACCTTCCCAAGAAGGATGGATACAAACCCAGTCTATTAAGACTACAATGAATACATAACTCTGCAATGTCCAGACACCAACAAACATCCACAAGTATCAAGAATATCCAAGAAGACATTACTTCACTAATGAACTAAATAAGCCACCAATGACCAATCCCAGAGAGACAGAGATATGTAACCTTTCAGACAGGGATTTCAAATTAGTTATTTTGAAGAAACTCAAAGAAATTCAAGATAACACAGAGAACGAATTCATAATCCTATCAGACAAATTTAACAAACAGATGGAAGTAATTAAAAGGAATCAAGTAGAAATTCTGGAGTTGAAAAATGCAACTGACACACTGAAGAATGCATCAGAGTGCTTTAGTAGCAGAGTTGATCAAGCAGAAGAAAGAATTAGTAAGCTCAAGATAGGTTATTTGAAAATACACAGTCAGAGGAGACAAAGGACAAAAAATTTTAAAAATGAAGCATACCTTCAAGATGTCAAAAATAACCTCCAAGGGGCAAATCTGAGAGTTATTGGCCTTAAAGTGTAGGTGTAGAGAGAGATGGGATGGAAAGTTTATTTAAAGGGATAATAAAAGAGAACTTCCCAAACCTAGAGAAAGTTATCAACATTCAAGTACGAGAGGTTATAGAACACCAAACAGATTTAACCCAAAGAATACCTCAAGGCATTTAATAATCAAAATCTCAAGGGTCAAATATAAAAAAAGTATCTTAAAAGCAGCAAGAGAAAAAAAAGTAAGTAGCATAAAATGGAGCTCCAATACATCTGGCAGCAGACTTTTCTTTTTTCAAAAGAGACAAGGTCCTTTACAGGCTAGGAGAAAGTGGTATGACATATTTGAAGTGCTATGAAAAAACAAACCTTTTACCCTAGAATAGTATATCTGGCAAAAATATCCTTCAAACGTGAAAGAGAAATAGACTCCCAGACAAACAAAAGCTGAGGGACTTTATTAACACCAGACCTGTCCTACAAGAAACGCTAAAAAGAGTACTTTGACCAGAAATAAAAGGACATTAATGAGCAATAAGAAATCATCTGAAGATACTAAACTTACTGGTAATAGTAAGTACACATAAAAACAGAATATTATAACATCATAATTGTAGTGTGTAAACTACTCTCATCTTAATAAGAAAGACTAAAAGATGAAACAATCAGATATAATACCTGAAACACTTCTAGATGTAAACAGTATGAGATAGAAATAACAAAAAGTTGAAAGATGGAGGAAAGAATTTGAAGTATAGAGTTTTTATTGGTTTTCTTTCTGGTTGTTTGCTTGTTTGTTTATGCAATCAGTGTTAAGTTGCAATCAGTTTAAAATAATGGGTTACAGGATAATATTTGCAAGCCTCATGGTAACCTCAGATCAAAAAATCTACAACAGATATACAAAAAATAAAAATAAAAACAAAGAAACTGAATTACAATACCAGGGAAAATTACCTTCGCTAAAAGGAAGACAGGAAGGAAGATAAAACAGAAAGGAAGACCTCGAGAACAACCAGAAAACAAATAACAAAATGGCAGAAGAAATTCCCTGCTTCCTGATTATCAATAATAGCATTGAATGTAAATGGATAAAACTCTCAAATCAAAAGACAGAGTGGCTGAATGGATTAAAAAAAAGAACCAATGATTTGTCACTCACAAGAAACACACTTCACCTATAGAAGCACACATAGACTGAAAATAAAGGGATGGAAAAACGTGTTCCATGCCAATGGAAAGAAAAAAAAAAAGCAGGAGTAGCTATACTTATTTTAGACAAAAGAGATTTCAAGACAGAAACTATAAGAAGAGACAAGGTCACAGCATAATAATAAATGAGTCAGTTCAGTAAGAGGATATGGAAATTATAAACATGTGTTTCCAACACTGGAACACACAGATTTATAAAGCAAATATTATAAGAATTAAAAAGAGATAGACCCAAATACAATAATAGGTGGAGATTTCAACACTCCATTTTCAGCACCGAACAGGTAATCTAGATGGAAAATCAACACAGAAATATCAGACTTAATCTGCATTATACACCGAATGTACCTAACAGATATTTGTAGAACATCTCATCCAAGGGCTGCAGAATGGGTATGTTTTTCCTCAGCACATGGGTTATTCTCAAGGATAGACCATATTTTAAGACACAAAATGAGTCTTAAAAACATTTTGAAAAATTGAACTAATATCAAGCATCTTCTCTTACCACTGTGGAATAAAAGTAGAAATCAATAAGAAGAATTTTGGAAACTATAAAAAACATGGAAATTAAACAATATGGTCTTGAATGATCAGTGAGTAAATGATGAGATTAAGAATTAAATTGAAAAATGTCTTGAAACAAATGACAATGGAAACACAGTGTACCAAAACCTATGGGATACAGTGAAAGCAGTACTAAGAGGGAAGTTTATAGCTATAAGTGCATATGTGAAAAAAGAATAAATTTAAATTAACAATCTATTGATGCATCTTAAATAACTAGAAAAACAAGGGTATACTTAACCCAAAATTAGTAGAAGAAAAGAAATAACAAAAATCAGAGCAGAAATACTTGAAATAGAAATAAAACAATGCAAAAGATTAATTAAACAAATAGTCTGTATTTTGAAAAGATAAATAAAATTGAAAATCCTTAAGCTGGAATAAGAAAAAAAGAGAGAAGAGTCAAATAGATAAAATCAGACATGAAAAAGGAGGCATTATTACAGATACCACAGAAATTCAAATGATCATTAGTGGCTGCTATGAGCAACTATATGCCAGTACACTGGAAAATATAGAAGAAGTGGATAAATTCCTAGACAAACACAACTTAACAATATTGAACTGTGAAGAAATCCAAATTCTGATCAGACCAATAATATGTAAGAAGATCAAAGCCATAATAAAAAGTTGCCCAGCAAAGAAAAGCCTGGTACCCAATTGCTTCACTGATGAATTCTACCAAACATTTAAAGAAGAGCTAACACCAATCCTACTCAAGATATTCCAAAAAATAGAGGAGGAGAGAATACTTCTAAACTCATTTTACAAGACCAGTATTATCCCAATACCAAAACCAGATACAGCCACATCAAAAAAGGAAAGCTCCAAATCAATATCCTTTATAAATATTGATGCAAAAATCCTAAACAAAATACTAGGTAACTGAATTCAACAATACATTGCAAAGTTAATTCATCTTGACCAAGTGGGATTTATCCCAGGTATGCAATAATGGTTTAACATATACAAATCAATCAATATGATACATAATAGCAACAGAATGAAGGGCAAACACTGTATGATCATTTCAATTGAGGCTGATAAAGCATTTGATAAAATTCAACATCTTTTCGTGATAAAAAGCCCTGAGAAACTGAGTATAGAAGGAACATATGTCAGTATAATAAAAACTATATATGACAGACCCACAGCTAGTGTCATACAGAATGCAGAAAAACTGAAATCCTTTCCTCTAAGATCAGGAGCATAACAAGGATGCCCACTTTCACTGCTGTTATTCAACATAGTACTGGGAGTCCTAGCTAGAGCAATTACACAAGAGAAAGAAATTAGGGGCATCCAAATTGGAAAGTTAGAAGTGCTATTATGCTCATTTTCAGATGATACGTTCTTATGTTAGGAAAAAACTAAAGACTCCACCAAAAAGCTTAGAACTGATCAACAGATTCAGTAAAGTTGTAGAATACAAAATCAACATTAAAAAATCGGTAGCATTTCTATATTCCAACAGCAAAAATTTGAAAAGGAAATCAAGAAAGTAATCCCGTTTATGATACCTAAAAATAAAATTGAATACCTAGGAATTAACCAAAGAAGTGAAAGATCTCTACAATGAAAACTATAAAATATTGATGCAAGAAATTGAATTAGACACAAAAATAGAAAGATATTCCATATTTATAGATTGGAAAAATCAATATTAAAATGTCCATACTACCCAAAGCACTTTACAGATTCCATGCAATCCCTGTCAAAATAGCAATAACATTCTTCACAGAAATAGAAAAACAATCCTAAAATTTATGTGGAACTACAAAAGTCACAGAATACCCAAAGCTATACTGAGCACAAAAAGGAAAAGTGGAGGAATTGTACTACCGGACTTCAAATTATAATACAAAGCTATAGTAACCAAAACAGCATGGTACTGGCATAAACACAGACACAGAGATCAGTGGAACAGAATAGAGAACCTAGAAACACATCCATACATCTAAAGTGAACTCATTTTCAACAAAGTCGCCAAGAACAAACATTGGGGAAAGGACAGTCTCTCCAATAAATGGTGTAGGGAAAACTGGATATCCATATGCAGAAGAATGAAACTAGACCCCTATCTCTTGCTGTATACAAAAACCAAATCAAAATGGATTAAAGACTTAAATGTAAGACTCACACTATGAAACTACTACAAGGAAGCTTTGGGGAAAATCTCCAGGATGTTGCTCTGGGCAAATATTTTTTGAGCAATACAAGCACAGACAACCAAAGTAAACGTGGACAAATGGGATCACATTAAGTTAAAAAGCTTCTGCACAGTAAAGGCAACAGTCAACGAAGTGGAGAGACAACCTACAGAATGGAAGAGAATATTTGCAAAGGAACCATCTGACAAAGGATTAATAATAAGAATATATAAGGAGATCAAACAACTCTATAGGAAAAAATCTAATAATTGAATTTAAAAATGATCAAAATATCTGAGTAGACATTTCTGAAAAGAAGACATGCAAATCGTAAGCAGATATATGAAAAGATGCTCCCCATCAATGATCATCAGAGAAAAGCAAGTCAAAACTACAATGAGATATCATCTCCCTTCCATTAAAATGATTTATATTCAAAAGACAGGCAATAACAAATGCTGGCAAGGATGTGGAGAAAAGGAAACTCATACACTGTTGGTGGGAATGTAAATTAGTACAACCACCATGAAGAACACAGTGGAGGCCCCTCAAAAAACATAAAATAGAGCTACCATATGATCCAGCAATCCCACTGCTAAGTATGTATGCAAAAGAAAGGAAATGAGTATATGGAAGATATATCTGCACTCCCATGTTTATTGCAGCACTGTCACACAATTTCAAGATTTGGAAGCTACCTAGGTAAGTGTCCATCAACAGATACACAGATAAAGAAAATGGGGTACATATACATAATGGAGTATTATTCAGCCATAAAAAAGAATGAGATCCTGTCATTTGCAACCACATGAATGGACTTGGTGGTCATTATGTTAAGTGAAATAAGCCAGGCACAGAAAGACAAACTTCCCATGTTCTCACTTATTTTGGGGAGCTAAAAATTACAATAATTGAACTTAATGAGCTAGACAGTAAAATGATAATTACCAGAAGCTGGGAAGAGTGGTGGGTTTGGAGGTGTAAAGATAGTTCATGGATCCTAAAAAGTAGTTAGAAAGAATAAGACCTCATATTTGATAGCACAACAGAGTGACTGTAGTGAATAATAAATTGCATATTTAAAAATAACTAAAAGAGTATAATTGGATAGTTTTTAACACAAAGGAGAAATACTTGAGATGATCGTTATCCCATTTATCCTGATGTGATTATTAAACATTGCATGCCTGTATTTTAAAGAAAGGGTGCTACAGCTCCATCGTTGCCATTTCTCTCCATTTTCTCACTTTGGAGATCTATCTGCCATGTTGTGAGGACATTCAAGCATCCTATGAAGTGATTCATGTGGTGAGAAACAAAGAACTCCTGCATAGAGCTAGCAAGAAATTGAGGCCTTCTGGCAATAGTCACGTGCATGATCTATCTTAAAGAAGGATCTTCAAGCTCGCTCAAGCTTTAAGATGACTTTAGCCTTGACCATGTATTGAACCTGAGCTAGAATCACCTTGAGTTACTTCTATATTTTTAACCAACAGCAATTTTGGAGCAATAGAAAATAAGTGTTTTTGAAGCTACTAACCTGGAGTAATTTGTTCTACATCGATAGATAACAAATACCAGTACTTCAGCTTACACTTTCCTAATAGCATCTAGAGTTAATAATTATACATAGTTTCTTTCTTAGTATGCTTTAATTTTTTCAACTGCACTTTTTACTTTTTGATACAAATTCACAAATTATTATAAAATAATTTTCAAGATGTATATAAGATATTAATCATCTTTTTTCTGTGAAGGGTCAGATAAAGTTTTTAAATCTTACATTTTTGTTGTAACTATTCAACTCTTGTAGTATGAAAGCAGCTATAAACAGCATGTCAATGAATGGATGTATATTTAAGGACACTGAAGTTTGAATTTCATGTAACTTTCATGTGTCATGAAATAGTGATCTTTTTATTTTTTCCAACCATTTGAAGACATTAAAACAATTCCTAGCTAACAAGGAATACAAAAGCGTTGGTGAGCCAAGTTTGGCCCAAGGTCCACAGTTTGCTAACAACTGATCTATGCATGGAGGATTCTGAAAAGATGATGGCTTGAGAGCAACATGCCTAAATCCTTATCCATATCAAATTTTCCTCAACTCTCTTTTTGAATGAGACGTTAGCAGGCAAGCTGTCAAACCTGGATGGTACGTTTGAGTCTACAGACTCTACCAGCATCTCTGGATAGTAAAGAAGATATGGAACCTTGAGGCACTTTGTGCTGACTAGAAACCCAGGAATCAGTAGCAGAGAGGTCTTGGGCAAGAATCAGGGAAGAGCTTCCTCTCCTTGTTTGCTTGTGGTTCTGCGATGCTGCATAATCTTGTTCTCTATCAGTGTTTGATGTGAAAACAAACTGGTGGGTTGAGCTGTACCGTCCTTGAGGTGATAAATTTCTCTTGTATTTTGTGAATTCTGGGATCAGTGAAGCTTTTAATCTTCTTCAGAGGAATAATGGCTTTCAAGGTTGTGCACTTACAGTGGAAAACTGCCACTGTTCAAGAAACCCAAACAGCCTTAACTGAAGACTGAGGATAAACCAAACATGAAATGATTAAGACAAATAATAATGCACTTAATGAAATTCAGCTACAATGAGAAGTAAACTTTGTTGAACAACTTTTTCCGTGTTCCCTATTTATGTAGAATTTTAAAATTGTCAGGAAAGGGTTTTAGTAAAAATAAAAAAAAGAGTACAAATTATTAAATAAATAATGTAATGGGAACATTGAAATATACTGACTGGAATTAAAATAATATGATTTGGTATTAATTTGATAGATGAACGGAAAAAGAAGATGGTCACTGTGGAATGTCATATTCGTGACCTGAAAACTCTAATGGAAGAAATAATTCAGAACCAGAGCAAAATATAAAGAAATAGAAATAGCTGGGGGAAGTGACACTTGAAGAACAAACAGATCCAGGAGTCTGAGTGGGAGAATATTAGGAGTTCCAGAAAGACGGGGAAAATTGTGGAAGAGAGGACATATTTAAACAGGTAATAAGGAAAAAAGACCCTGATTTTGGCTGGGCAGGGTGGCTCATGCCTGTAATCCCAGCACTTTGGGAGGTTGAGGTGGGTGGATCACCTGAGGTCAGGAGTTCAAGACCAGCCTGGCCAACATGGTGAAACCCTGTCTCTACTAAAAATACAATAATTAGCTGGGCTGGTGGTGGGTGCCTATAATCCCAGTTACTAGAGAGGCTGCAGCAGGAGAATCACTTGAACCTGGGAGGCAGAAGTTGCAGTGAGTTGAGATCGCACATTTGCACTCCAGCCTGAGTGACAAGAGCAAAACTCAGTCTCAAAACCAAACCAAGCCAAACAAAAAAACCCTGATTTGAAGAAAAATTTGAATCTCAAGATCCAAAAAAGTCATCAAATTCATGAGAAAGTTATTTGTAATGGAAGGGGAATCATACCAGTAGTAGACTTTTCATCTGTGATTCAGGAATCCGGAAGACATAGGAGACTGGATCAATAGTTACAACCTAATGAAGGAAAAATACTGTTACAACAAAATTTTTACTCATTAAGATATTCATATTTCAGGGTGAGTAAAAGACAGCATATATACAAGTATTAATCAAATATATTACCACGTCATTGTTCACTGACGGTAAGATCACATACCTAGAAAACCATAAAGACTCATCCATAAAGCTCCAATAGCTGATAAATGAATTCAGTAAAGTTCAGGATACAAAATCTATGTACACAATTCAGCAGCACTGCTATACACCAACAGCTACCAAGCTGAGAATCAAATAAAGAACTCAAACCCTTTTACAATAGCTGAAAAAAAAATTAGGAATATACGTAACCAAGGACAGGAAAGACCTCTACAAGGAAAACTACAGAACACTGCTGAAAGAAATCATAGATGACACAAACAAATGGAAACACATCCCATGCTCATAAATAGGTAGAATCAATATTGTGAAAATGACCATACTACCAAAAGCAATTTATAAATTCAACACAATTCTCATCAAAATATGACCATCATTCTTCACAGAACTAGAAAAAACAATCCTAAAATTAATATGGAATCAAACAAGAGCTGGCATAGCCAAAGAAGGCTTATCAAAAGGAACAAATCTAGAGGTATCATATCACTCGACTTCAAACTATAAGGCTATAGTCACAAAAACAGCATGGTACTGCTATGAAAATAGGCACAGAGATCAATGGAACACAATAGAGAACCTAGAAATAAAGCCAAGTACTAACAGCTAACTGATCTTTGACAAAGCAAACAAAAATATAAAGTGGGAAGGACACCTTATTCAACAAATGGTGCTAGGATAATTGGCAAGCTACATGTAGAAGAATGAAAGTGGATCCTCTTTTCTCGCCTTATACAAAAATTAACTCAAGATGGATCAAAGACTTAAATCTAAGACCTGAAACCGTAAGAATTTTAGAAGATAACATTGAAAAAACCCTTCTAGATATTGGCTTAGGCAAAGACTTCATGACCAAGAAACCAAAAGCAAGTGCAACAAAAACAGATAAATAGATGGAACTTAATTAAACTGAAAAGTTTCTGCAGAGCAAAATAAATAATTAGCAGAGTAAATAGACAACCCACAGAGTGGGAAAAAATCTCTGCAAACTACATTTCATTTAAAGAACTGATATCCACAATCTACAGGGAACTCAAATAAATCAGCAAGAAAAAAACAAATAATCTTATAAAAAAGTGGGCAAAGGACATTAATAGACAGCTCTCAAAAGAAGATATCCAAATGTCCAACAAACATACGAAAAAATGCCCAACATCACTAATTATCAGGGAAATACAAATCAAAACTACAGTGTGATACCACTTTATTCCTGCAAGAATGACCGTAATTAAAAAATAATAGGTGTTGCCAAGGATGTGGTGAAAAGAGAACACTTCTACACTGCTGGTGGGAATGTAAACTAGTACAAACACTATGGAAAACAGTGTGGAGATTCCATAAAGAACTAAAAGTAGGACTATCATTTGATTTAGCAATCCTACTACTGGGTACCTACCCAGAGGAAAAGAAGTCATTATACGAAAAAGATCCTTGCACATGCATGTTTATAGCAGCACAATTTGCAGTTGCAAATATATGGAATCAGTCCGAATGCCCATCAATCAATGAGTGGGTAAAGAAAATATGGGGCCAAGGTGGGCGAATAACCTGAGGTCAGGAGTTCAAGACCATCCTGGCCAACATGGCAAAACCTTGTCTCTACTAAAAATACAAAAATTAGCCAGATGTGGTGCACACCTGTACTCCCAGCTACTTGGGAGGCTGAGGTGGAAAGATCACTTGAACCCGGGAGGCAGAGGTTGCAGTGAACAGAGATCGTGCCACTGCACTGCACTGCAGTCTGGGCAACAGTAAGACTCTGTCTCAAAAAAAAAAAAAAAAAAAAAAAAGGGTACATGTGTATACCATGGAATACTACTCAGCCATAAAAAGGAACAAAATAATGGCACTCACAGCAATGTGGATGGAGTTGGAGACCATTATTATAAGTGAAGTAACTCAGGAATGCAAATCCATACATTGTATGTTTTCATTTATAAGTGGGAGCTAAGCTATGAGGACACAAAGGCATAATAATGATACAATGGACTTGGGGGACTTGGGAGAAGTGTGGGAGGAGGTGAGGGATAAAAGACTACACACTGAGTACAGTGTACACTGCTCGGGTGATGGGTGCACGATAATCTCATAAATTGCGACTAAATAACTTACTCATGTAACCAAAAACTACCTGTTCCCCAAAAACCTATTGAAATTTTTTAAAATAAGAAAAATTTTAAAAACTAATTATTGGATACTATGCTCCCTACCTGGGTCATGAGAGCAATTGCACTCTAAACCTCAGCATCATGCAATATACTCATGTATTAAACCTGCACGTGTACTTCCTGAATCTAAAATAAAAGTTGAAATTATTAAGAAAAGGAAATAAAATGAAATGGTAAGTCACAGACTAGGAAAAAAAATTCTTAATACATGCATCTGACAAATGACTCATAAGAATATATAAATTAATTCTACAAATCAATGACAGAAAGACAACCCCCCAAAATATAGTGAAAAAAAGTATACAGACATTTCAGAAAGTAAGACAGACAATTGAACAATAAAATTTTTCAATATTGTTAGTCCTAAAGTAAACGCAAAGTAAATTCACTGAGGTACCATTTTATGCTCACTATAATTTCTGTAATTGAAAATACTGACAGCATCAATGTTGGTGAGAATATGGAGCAAACTAAAATCTCATATCTTGTTGGTTGCAGTGTAAAATGAAAATCACTTTGTGAGGCAGATTTACAGTTTTAATAGAACTACCCCTATGATCTAGTCAGTAATTCCACTCCTAGCTATTGACCCAAGAGAGATGAAAACGTGTGTAAAATCTCTTGCATAAGAATGTCATAGCTGCTTTACATATAAAGCAAAATTTGGAAATAACCAAAATGTTTATCAACAGAAGTATGGATAAACAAAATGTGATATATTCATACAATGCAATTCTACTAAAAAAAAAAGAATAAAGTACTAATACTTGCAAAACAATGGCTGAATCTCAAAAATATTACAAGTGAAAGAAAGTAGACAAAGTATATTCTGTATGATTCATTTTATATTAACATCAAGAACAGATAAAACAGTAACCGTCAAGGGAAGTGGGGCACAGGGGAACTTTCTGGGGTGATGAAAATATTCTTCATTGTGAATTCAGGTGGTGATTACATGGGTATATATGTTAATCAAAACTTGTACACTTAAGTTCTGGGCATTTAACTGTATTCAATAATTTTTTTAAAAATTAATTTTTTTTGAGCAAAAAGGAAAAAAGAGAGGTTAAATGGAGTTTCAATATATAGACTAGGATTCTGACTGTGGAAATGGTTTCTGAAGCTCAGCACTCACAGAATCCTTTTTTGTAGCGCTGATAAAGTCCCAAGGGCACAGGTCTGGGAGTCTAGAACTCAGAGATGTTAGGAGCAGGAAGCTTTGCGACAAAGGGAGGGAATACTCCATAGCAAAAAGGGCCCCGGCTTGGAATCCAGACAGGCATGGGTTAGATAAATCCCAGATCTGCCACCTCCTAGCCATGTGACCTTGAGAGAGCCATCTAACCTCTCTGATTCTCAGTTTTATCATCTCTAAAATTAGGAAAATAATTATACATATTTCAAGGGACTATTGTGAGATTAAGGGCATGTAGAGCTGATAGTAAGCATTCAAATAATGACGGTCAATTTTTATTATTGGTGCAACAGGTTAAACAGTTCCTCTCTGAGATCCTTCCTAGCTCTAAAATTCTGCAATTTTAGAATTTAGATTTTGCTCTCCAGGTCTACATATAAGTACCACCTTCTGGGTCTACTTCTACCAGAGTGCTTGTTATGCTCTGCTATAATCACTAGTTCCCTTTCCTATATTCTTCATATCCAGTGAGCTTCATGAGGACAGGGATGAGTCTTAGTCACCCTTTTATCTAGTGCCTAGCAAGTAGCAAGCATTTGACAAATGTTGGAATATTAATTAATATATCAATCAGTATCTTACCATGAGTCCCTTAGTGCTTTCTGACATTCCCATTCTCAGCGCCTAGTTGGTGACACTTGATCCTCCCTCTCAAACAACCCCGGAAGGCTTAGTTAGGAATGTAGACTTCAGACAAAAAAATACATTACTTCAATTTACTTAGTCAATAAATATTCATTAAGCACTCTTGGGACAGTCAGTCTCATGAGTAAGCACAGTCTTTTGAAAACAAAAGGCTTTCGTACAACAATGGATCTTGGGCCTAGAGGAATTTCTTACCAAAAGATAAAGAGCCTGGACAGGCAGGAATATCTTTCCCTGCTTCAGACTCTGTGTATTCCTTTGTTCTGCTTAAGTGTGTGCATCATACAGCATCTGGCCAAACACACTGCTATGTCTGTTCCTGGTGGTGAGGGAACAGGGTCCTTTCTCTTGCAGCTTGAGAATTGTGGGTGCAGACTGTCTCCCTGCATTGGTAGTGGAATGGGACCTTATGCCCATGCATTACCAGTGCTCACAATTGAAGCTAGTGTTGCTCTGTCTCTTCTCCATGTGAATAAGGAGTCATTTTGCCTAGTGCCTGTGTGAGTCATATCTTTCTTGATGATGCCTCCCCAAACCATGGAATAGGTTCACATGCTGGAGCATGTTAACTGCTGCTTCTGGTGTCAGGCATTGTTTTGTTATTTGCTATCCTCCATGCAGTGGGACACCTCACATGGAGGTGGTGACAGGTTTCATTTGCTCAACAGTTCTACAAGCACCTAAAGTTATTCAGGCATCATGTAAATGAAGTACTGGGGAAGTGTAAAAGTAATTAAAACCTGGTTTATTCACTTCAAGAGGCTCACAATTTATTAGAGAATACAAGTGCAAAAAATAGTTATTGACATACAAATCTATGAGATAGTGCCTGCAAACTGTCATCCCCTTTCTATAGGAGAAGAAATGTTAAATTACTTTTTCTGGGTCACACAGTTGGGAAGTGATAAAGTCAGGATTTGGACAGAAGTCAGTGTGACTCCAGAGCTCACATTCTAAAATCCTTCATTATTTTGCTACCAGAAAATTTCATAATCTGGAATCAGAATCCCACTGTTGCCCATGCAAATTTCACTTTCAATTGATCATAGTAATAGTGGTAAGGCTTGCCATGTATTGAGTATCTACGATGTGCCAGGCAATTTACAGAATTTATTTTAAATTCTCATGACAGTCCTACTAAACAGGTGCTTCCCATTTTATTGGATAAGGAATTTGGAATTTGTAGAGATTAAGTCTCTTCTCCTAATTGTGAACTTCATATTCTTTGGGGGGGGGGAATAATGGTGAATATAAGAATGCCTTTGAGGGGCAAAAGAGACGTATGTTACTGGATTTCATTAAACATATCCTGAGCAGGTAAGAAGGGTCAAAACTTCTGTTCTTTTTTCTTTTTAAATTATTTTTGTTTTTAATTTGTGTGGGTACATGGCAGGTGAATATATTTATGGGGTACATGAATGTTCTGATACAGGCATGCAATGTGAAATAAGTACATCATGGAGAATGGGGTATCCATCCCCTCTCGCATTTATCCTTTGAGTTACAAACAAATCAATTACACTGTAAGTTGTTTTAAAATGTACAATTATTATTGACAATAGTCACCGTACTGCTCTATCAAATAGTAAATGTTATTCATTCTTTATATTTTGTGTGTATCCGTTAACTATCCTGACCTCCCCCACAGCCCCCTTCCCAGACACTGGTAACCATCCTTCTACTCTCTGTGTCCATGAATTCAATTGTTTTGATTTTTTTATTTCACAAATAAGTGAGAACATTCAATGTTTGTCTTTCTGCGCCTGGCTTATTTCATTTAACATAATGATCTCCAGTTCCATCCATGTTGTTGCAAATGACTGGATCTCATTCATTTTATGACTGAATAGTACTCCATTGCGTGTAAGTACCACATTTTCTTTATCCATTCATTTGTTGATGGACACTTATGTTGCTTCCAAATCTTAGCTATTGTAAACAGTGCTGCAACAAACATGGGAGTGCAGCTATCTCTTCCATATACTGATTTCTGTTGTTTTGGGTACATACCTAACAGTGGCATTGCTGAATCATATGGTAGCTCAATTGTTAGTTTTGTGAGGAACATCCAAACTGTTCTCCATAGTGGTTGTACTAATTAAAATTCCTACCAACAGTATAAAATGTTTCCCTTTTCTCCACATCTTCACCAGCACTTGTTATTAACTGTTTTTGGAGAAAAGCCATTTTAATGGGAGTGAGATGATATCTGATTGTCGTTTTCATTTGCATTTCTCTGATGATCAGTGATGGTGAATACATTTTAACATGCCTGCTTGACATTTGTATGTCTTCTTTTGAGAAATGTCTATTAAAATATTTGCCCATTTTTAAATCGGGTTAATAGATTTTTTTTTCCTATAGATTTGTTTGAGCTCCTTATATATTCTTGTTATTAATCCCTTGTCAGATGGGTAGTTGGCAAACATTTTATCCTATCCTGGGGTTTGTTTCTTCATTTTGTTGATTATTTTCTTTGCTGTAAAGAAGGTTTTTTAGTTTGATGTAATTCCTTTTGTCCATTTTTGCTTTGGTTGCCTGTGCCTATGGGGTATTACTCAAGAAACTTTGGCCTAGATCAATATCCTGGAGATTTTCCCTAATGTTTTCTTGCAGTAGTTTCATAGACTGAGGTCTTAGATTTAAGTCATAAATCCACTTTGAGTTGATTTTTCAATATGGTGAGAGATAAGGTTCTAGTTTAATTCTTTTGCATATGGATAACCAGTTTTCCCAGCACCATTTATTGAAGAGACTCTCTTCTCCCCCAATGTATGTTCTTGGCATCTTTGTCAAAACCGAGTTCACTGTAGATGTTTGGATTTGTTTCTGGGTTCTCTATTCTGTTCCACTGTTCTATGTGTCTGTATTTACACCAGTACCATGCTGCTTTGTTTACTATAGCTCTGTAGTATGATTTGAAGTCAGGTAATGTGCTGCTTTGGTTACTATAGCTCTGTAGTATGATTTGAATCAGGTAATGTGATTCATCTAGTCTTTTCCTTTTTGCTCAGGATAGCTTTGGCTATTCTTGATCTTTTGTGTTTCCATATAAATTTTAGGATTTTTTTTGTGTTTTTATGAAGAATGTCATTGGTATTTTGATAGGGATTACATTGAATCTGTAGATTGCTTTGTGTAGTTTGAACATTTTTAACAATATTGATTCTTCCAAAATATGAACATGGAATATCTTTCCATGTTTTGGTGTTCTCTTCAATTTCTTTCATCAGTGTTTCATAGTTTTCATTATAAAGATCTCTAACTTCTTTTTTAAGTTAATTGCTAGGTATTTAATTTTATGTGTGACTATAGTAAATGGGATCAAATTTTTTATTTCTTTTTCACCTTGTTCACTGTTGCCATATAAAAATGCTACTGATTTTTAAATGTGGCTTTTGTATCTTGCGATTTTACTGAATTTTTTTTTTACCAGTTTTAATAGTTTTCTTATGGACTCGTTAGGTTTTTCCAAATATAAGATTATATTATTTGCAAACAAGCATAATTTAACTTCTAACTTTACACTTCGGATGACTTTTATTTCTTTCTCTTGTCTGATTGCTCTAGCTAGGACTTTTAGTACTATGTTGAATAACAGTGGTGACAGTGGGCATCCGTGTTGAGTTCCAGATCTTAGAGGAAAGGCTTTCAGTTTTTCTGCATTCTGTATGATACTAATTGTGGGTCTGTCATATATGACTTTTATTACATTGAGGTATGTTCCTTCTATATCCAATTTTTTTAGGGCTTTTATCATAAAGATTGTTGAGTTTTATCAAATGATGTTATAACCTCAATTGAAATGATTATATGGTTTTTATCCTTTATTCTGTGGATATGGTGTATCAAATTGATTGATTAATGTATGTTGAATGATCCTTGCATCCCAGGGATAAACCCCATTTCATCATGATGAATAATCTTTCTAATATATTGTTGAATTTGCTTTGCTAGTATATTTTAAAGAGTTTTGCATCAATATTCACAGAGATATTGGCCTGCAGTTTTCTTTTCTTTTCTTTTTTTTTTTTTTGTGTGTGTGTCTTTGTGTTTTTGGTATGTTTTAGGTATCAGGGTAATACTGGCCTTGTAG
This sequence comes from Rhinopithecus roxellana, assembly GCF_007565055.1. Classification (NCBI taxonomy): domain Eukaryota; kingdom Metazoa; phylum Chordata; class Mammalia; order Primates; family Cercopithecidae; genus Rhinopithecus; species Rhinopithecus roxellana. The sequence goes on along the minus strand of NW_022142251.1, from coordinate 48,012 downwards.
AATCTTTTGGAAGTATTCCTTCCTCCAGAATAGTTTCAGTATGATTGGTATTATTTCTTCTTTAAGTATTTTGTAGAATTCAGGAGTGACATCACTAGGTGTGAGGCTTTGCTTTACTGAGAGACTTTTAATTATGGCTTCAATCTTGTTACTTCTTGTTGATCTGTTCAGGTTTTCTATTCTTCCTGGTTCAATCTTGGTAGGTTGTATAAAATGTGTCCATTTTTTTCTAGATTTTCTAATTTATTGTGTCTATTTTTTTCTAGATTTTCTAATTTATTGTCATATAATGACAATAAATGTGTCCATTTTTTCCTAGATTTTCTAATTTATTGTCATATAGTTGCTCATAGTAGCCATTAATTATCCTTGGAATTTCTGCAGTGTCAGTTGTAATATTCCCTTTTTCATTTCTGATTTTATTCATATCTTCTCTCTTTTTTCTTAGGTAGTCTGGCTAAAAGTTTGTCTATTTTATTTAACTTTTCAAAAAACCAACCTTTTGTTTCATTTATCTTTTGTATTGTTTTGTTCTGTTCAATTTTGTTGGTTTCTGCTCTGATCTTTTTTTTTTTCTTCTACTTATTTTGGATTTGGTTTGTTCTTACTTTTCTAATTCTCTAAGATGCATCATTTGATTGTTCATGTGAAATTTTTCCTCTTTTTTAATGTAGGCACTTATAGCTATAAACTTCCCTCTTATTACTGCTTTTTGCTGTATCCAATAGGTTTTGGTGTGTTGTGTTTCCATTATCATTTATTTTGAGAAATTTTTCAATTTACTTTTTAATTTCTTCATTGACCTGCAGGTCATTCAGGAGCACATATTTTTTTAAATTCTATGTATTTGCATAATTTTCAAAGTTCCCCTTGTTATTTTCCAGTTTTATTTTGTAGTGGTCAGAGAAGAAGCTTGATGTTATTTCAATTTATTGGAATGTTTTAAGACTTGTTTTATGACCTAACATATATTCTATCCTTGAGAATGATCTGTGTGCTGGGTAAAAGAAGGTGCATTCTGCAGTCCTTGGAAGAAGTGTTTTGTAAATGTCTGTTAGATCCATTTGGTCTATAATGTAGATTAAGTGTGATGTTTCTTTGTTGATTTTATGTCTGGAAGAACTGTCCAATGCTGAAAGTAGGGTGTTGAAGCCTCCAGCCATTATGGTATTGGGACCTATCTCTCTCATTAGTTCTAATAATATTTCCTTTATATACCTTGGTGATCCAGAGTTGGGTGCACATATATGTAAAATTGTTATATCCTCTTGCTGAACTGATCCCTTCATTATTACATAGTGACTTTTTTTCCTCTTACATTTTTTGTCTTGGAATCTTTTTTGTTTGCTATGAATGTAGCTAATCCTGCTTCTTTTTGGTTCCATTGGCATGGAGTATCTTTTTCCATCCCTTTATTTTCAGTATATGTGTGTCTTTAGAGGTGAAGTGTGTTTCTGACAGGCAAAGATCAATGTGTCTTGTTCTTTCATACATTCAGCCAGTCTGTGTCTTTTAATTGAAGAGTTTATCCCATTTACATTCAGTGTTACTACTGATAAGTAAGAACTTACTGCTGTCATTTTGATTTTTATGTTCAGATGGTTTTGTGATCTTCTTTCTTTCTTTCCTTCCTGTCTATTTTTAGTGAGGATGATTTTTCTGTGGGTATATGATTTAGTTCCTTGCCTTTTATTTTTTGTGTATACATTGCATGTTCTTTGGTTTGAGGTTACCATGAGGCTTGCAATTAATATCTTATAAACCATTATTTTTAATCTGATATTTACTTAAGACTATTTGGGTAAACAAACAGCAAAGAAAAATAAAACTAATAAAGCTGCACCTTAAGTTCGTGCCGCCGCTTTTTAATTTTTTGTTATTTCTCTTTGTACCTTATTCTATTGACTATGTCTTGAAAAGTTGTGCTTTTTATTTTTGATTGGTTTATCCTTTAGGCTTTCTATTAGAATAAGAGTAGTTTACACACTACAATTACTTTGTTATAGTGTATTTTGTTTTTCTGTGTTCTTACAATGACCACTGAGTTTTGTACCTTCAGTTCATTACTTATTGTTCAGTACCGTCCTTTTCTTTCTGATTGAAATACTCCTTGTAACATTTCTTGTAGGACAGGACTGGTGTTGATGAAATCCCTCAGCTTTCCTTACTCTGGGACCATTTTTATTTCTCCTTCATGTTTGAAGTTTTTTTTTTCTTTTCAGATATATTATTCTAAGGTAAAAGAGTTTTTTTTTTTTTTTTTTTTTTCTTTCAGCACTTTAAATATGTCATGCCACTCTCTCCTGACCTGTAAGGTTCCCACTAAAAAGTCTGCTGCCAGATATCCTGGAGCTCCATTGGATGTTATTTGTTTCTCTTATCTTGCTGCTTTAGGAACCCTTCTTTATCCTTGATTTTTGGGAGTTTGATTATTGAATGACTTGAAGTAGCCTTCTTTGAGTTAAGTCTGCTTGGTGTTCTATAACATTCTTGTACTTGGATATTTGTGTCTTTCTCTAGGTTTGGGAAGTTCTCTATTATGATCTCTTTGAAGACACTTTCTACTCATGTGTTTCTGTACCTCTTCCTTAAGGCCAATAACTCTTAGATTTGTCCTTCTGAAGCCCTTTTCTAGATTCTTTCATTGCTTTCTACTCGGTTTTTCATTGCTTCATTGCTTTCTACTCGGTTTTTCTTTAGTCTTTTTTGACTGTATATTTTCAAATAGCCTGTCTTCAAGCTTATTTATTCTATCTTCTGCTTGATTGATTCTGCTATTAACAGAGTTTGAGAGATTGTGTAGTGTATCACTTGCATTTTTCAGCTCCAGAATTTCTGCTTGATTCATTTTAATTATTTGAAACTTGTTGCTAACTTATCTGATAGAATTCTGAATTCTTCTCTGTGTTACACTGAATTTCTCTGAGTTTTATCAACCCACCTATTTTTTTTTTTTTTTTTTTTTTTTTTGAGTCATAGTTTCACTTTTGTTGCCCATGCTGGACTGCAATAGCGTGATCTCGGCTCCCTGCAATCTGAGCCTCTTGGGTTCAAGCAATTCTCTGGCCTCAGCCTCCCCAGTAGCTGGGATTATAGGCATGCACCACCACGCCTAGTTAATTTTCTATTTTCAGTGGAGATGGGGTTTCACCATGTTGGTCAGGCTGGTCTTGAACTCCTGACTTCAGATGATCCAGCTGTCTTGGCCTCCCAAAGTGCTGGAATTACAGGCATGACTCAGTTATTCTGAATTTTCTGTCTGAAAGGTCACATATCTGTTTCTCCAGAATTGGTCCCTGTGGCTTATTTACTTCATTTGGTGAGGTTATGTTTTCCTAGATGTTGTTGATGGCAGTAGATATTCTTCAGTGTCTGGTCATTGAAGAGTTAGGTATTTATTGTAGTCTTCACTGTCTGCGCTTGTTTGTAACCGTCCTTTTTGAGAATATTTTCCAGCTATTTGCAAATACTTGGGGTTTTGTTTTAAACTGTATCTGCTTTAGGGGTCCCCCCATGCCTAGTAATGCTGCAGTTCATGCATACTTCTGGAGGTACCACCTTGATGGTTTCAGAAAAGATCCAGGAGAAATCTCTGGGTTATCAGGCAGAGACTCTTGTTCTCTTCCCTTACTTTCTCCCACACAAACTGTGTGTCTCTCTCTCCATGTTCCGAGCCACCTAAAGCTGGGGCTGGAGTGATACAGGCACTCTTGTATCCACCAACACTATGACTGTGCTGGGTCAGACCTGAAGCTAGCACAGAGCTGCGTCTTGCCAAAATCCTGCTATAACCACTCCCTGGCTACTGCCTATATTTTCTCAAAGCCCTGAGGCTCTATATTCAGCAGGTGGCAAAGCTAGCCATGCCTGTGTCCTTCCTTTCAGGGCAGTGAGTTCCCTCAGGGGGGTTCAGAGGTGTCATCCAGGAGTCAGGGATTAGAGTTAAAGACCTGGTGTACTATTGTATTGCAGCTGAGCTGACACTCAAACCACAAGAAGCAGTTCTTCCCACACTTTCCCCTCTTTTCCAAAGGCAGGGCAGCCTCACCCTGTAGCCACCCCCACTACAGGCCATGGAGAGTACGGCAACACTACCACTGATGCTCCCGTAAGTCCCCAGGGTTCTTAAGTCAGCTCATGGTGAATGCTGCCAGGCCTGGGACTCACCCTTCAGGGCAGTGGGCACCTGCTTGGTCACGGGCAGGTCCAGAATTGCTGTCAAACGGTCAAGTCCTGGAACTCGGGACCCCAGTAGCCCACTTTTTACTCTACTGCCTTCTTACCATGCTGGTACCTGAAACCAGTATGTCTCAGAGGTTCACCCAAGGTCCTCGATGTAGTACCTGGGTATCGCTACTGTTTATTCAGGAACCAAGGGCTATTCAGTTAGCTGGTGATGAATGCTCCCAGGGCTTGGTCATTTCTTTCAAGGCAGCGAGTTTCTTTCTGGCCCAGGGTGTGTCTAGAAATGTTGTTTAGGAGCCAGTGCCTGGAGCAGGGGCTTTACAATCCTGACCAGTGAGTGCCCTGTGCTGCTGTGGTTGAGCTGGTATTCAGGATGCAAGAAAAAAAAAAAGATCCTTACTATTCCATCTCCTATCCTCAAGCGGAAGGAAGGACTCTTTCATGGAGCTGCTAGCTGTGCGGTCTGGGGCTGGAGTGGGGCGATGCCAGCACTCCCTTGGCTGCCCCAGCTGGTATCTCGGTAGATCATGTGCACCCCTCCACAGCCCCGCTGATTACTGGGATGGGAAATTTCCCTCTGGCTAGAGGTGGTTTAAATGCTCCCTTCTCAGGTGGGAGTCAGCTAAGTTTGGACTGGTTTTGCTTTCTCCTGTAAGAGACAGCGCTGAGTTCTGTGTCTCACAACTGCTGTGCTCTTGCCCTTCCAGCTTCCAGAGATGCTCTTTACAGCACACTGCCACTGCCTAGGGTAGGGAAGGGGTGGGCTCAGCGATTTCAGACTGTTTTTTCTGACTCTTCAGCGCCTCTTTCAGTGATACAACCAGGTACTATGACAGTTCCCCTGATTTGGGTTCGTATGGAGGTGTTTCGTTCTGTGTGGATAGTTGTTAAATTTGTGTCCTTGCGAGGGGGCTGATCTGTGCGGCCTTCTATTCTGCTTTTCTTGCTCCACCTCTCTCACCTTATCTTTTTTTTTTCCCCTGAAATGCCTAGGGCCAAAGAGTGTTATCCTTTCTTACCATCCTAATATGAAAAATTATTTAATGTCTCGTGCTGGATGGAAATATTAGTTTTCAATGAGAAATACTTTAAATTGTACATATCAAAGAGTAAGAAAAAAAGCATTTGGATTTTTTTGTTTTTACCTCGTGGTCCAACGACTTCAAAGAATATTCTTTTATTCCAAAGATGGTATTTGGGGTATTTTTTTCTGGAAATCAGTGCTAGGTATTTAGGGATTTGGTTGGAGAAAAGAAAACTGGTTTTTGTCTATTGATATTTAGTATGTTTTCCTTTTTCATGTTATCAATGACAATGTTATGACTTAGTAAACAACAATTACAAATAACTAAAATTGTAATTGCTCCTGCATTTTTATTTATCTCCCTCATGTATCCTGAGAAGACCTTCTTTTTTCACCTAATTATCTCTCCAACATCCCCTGAACTCTCAACAGGTAGGCAGTATATGAAGGTCAATTCAAAGACAGAAACTAAAACCCCTTCGACAGGTGACTCCATGCTGAATGCCTGTGGTCTCTTTTCCTGCTAACCGATGTGTATCCACCAAGCAGTTTTCTTTTTCACTATAAATATTATACTGTTTGACATTTTAAAAAGCATTGTAATCAAAATCTATAGTCTTAATTAAATGATGAATTTCAGGAAATTATAATGCAAAATGGAAGTGTTATAAAGCTGATAATAGACACATTCTCCTAAAAATGATCTCACTACATCACACCTAACCCTTCCCACCACCTTGCAGTTCTCATTCCGTGGAAAAAAGCTCCTTATACTTAGAGTGTCTTACTTTCCTTTTCCCAAGTGATGGCCATTTTGAATATTCACACTTTGCAGATATCAACACATTTCTAAGGCATACTTATCTTGATTAAAGACTGTTGAGGTCATTAAAACAGTAACATAGATATTTCAGATGCATTGAACATTTTGTTTTAGAATGGGCTTTTCAATCACTTCATTATAAGCAATGCTTTCCTGCTGTTTATTACTCCTACATCTACTGTCTTCTTTTGTATTGTGCTTTGTATTTCACAGAACATTTACTCTTTATAAAGCATATATTTCTAACCTTGGAAAATATAAAATGGAAAGGGGATGGGAATACCGTTGATATGTACATTCAGCAGAACAATGTGCTGCCGGGCACAGTTGCATGAACATATACACATCTCCACTTTCTGTTAGATAAAATTTTAAGCAGAAAATTTTCTTTAGGAATCAGTTATCCCCCAGGACTTATGTACAATGTCTGGCTAACTGTCAACCTGTGGGTCTGTCCACCAACCCTACAGGACCTCATATCCCTCCCTTCTCAAATGCCTACTTCTTCCCTTCCCTTCCTCCCTCCCCACCATCAGAAAACAGGCAGAGATATACACAGCCATCAACTTCTCAAACTTGGTTTTATTGTAATCATTGCCATTGTTGGTGAGGATTTGTTCAATTTGGTTTCTCCATGTTTGACTAGTCCTCCTCACCCTCCTGTGACGATCCTTCATGTAAGTCTGGGTCTTCATCCTCCTGTGAATATCCTTCATATAAGCCTAGGTCTTCATACTCTTGTGAAAATCCTTCAGGTAAGTCTAGGTCTTCATCCTCCTCTGACGATCCTTCAGCTGAGTCTAGGTCTTCATCCTCATCGGAAGATCTTTCAGATAAGTCTAGGTCTTCGTCCTCTTGTTCAGATCCTTCAGATAAACCTAGGTCTTCATCCTCCTCTGAAGATCCTTCAGATGAGTCTAGGTCTTCATCCTCCTCTGAAGATCCTTCAGATGAGTCTAGGCCTTCGTCCTCCTCCTCTTGGACTGGATTGATGGAGTTCTCTCGGGACTGATCATTCTCCAGTTGATTTGAATTTATTTTCGTAAACTTCCTGTAGGAAAACACTAATACTGTTGAATATTCTGATGTTTTCATCTTTTTCAAACTCGGTTCAGGGGCTAAGTCCCTGTTTGGTGTCTCCTGTATCTGTTAAGAAAACAGGGAGAGGCCAGAAAGACATTATTTTGGGTGAATAGGATAGAGACTGGATAGCAAGGGGGGCTTTATGAGAAGGAATGCAGGTTGAGGAAGGGGTTTGTGCCAGAGAAGAACAAGATGGAATCATAGGGTAGGGATCTATGGGGAAGAAGAAAAGGAGCATGGGTAGGGTCACCTGTTAGTCCAAACTGTACCATTTTGTAAGCTCCCTGCTATTTTGCAGACCTTGGTCAAAGTGAAACATTCCATGGGGGTTCAGGCCGGGAGAAACATCCTGCTTAACCACCTGACCACAAGGAGGACAAAGGCTCAGCTAAAGAAACATCCCTATCATATCTTGCTTGGCAAAGTTCTAAGGAACACCACAATGATATTCCACCAGAAAAAGGGCCAAACCACCTGATCATAAGAACATCTTATCAATATCCTGCCAGGCAGCAAGCCGTACTGCCCAGATCCCTCCCACTCATACCTGTAAGGACCTCAGGCTGTAAGCAGCGGTGGGATCTGGCATGAAGCTGGTCCCCCGTTTCCACAGGTGTCTGCAATATTCCTGTGCTGTTGTTTGAGCTGCCCCCTCTCCATGTGCCTCTCTGTGTGTCTTTCTTTCATCTCCACCTTCTCTTCAAAACCTAACATTTTGGTGTCAAAACCTGGAATGGTGATTGGGTTCTAATGGGTAAGTTTTCTTTTGCAACTGGGAAAGCAGCAAGCAGCACAAACCAGACTGGGGCCTGCTTCCAGATCATGAGTGATCTCCCTGTTCCTAGTCCGGTTCCCCTTATTCTCTAGTCTTCTCCAGACCTGGGATAACCTCCAGATATTGATCAAACGCTCCACCTTTTTTTCCCCCTTCCTTCCCCTTTCTGGGCAGCTGCAGCAAGGATCACCCCCATTGCTGGACATCACATCCAACACTGGGCTTCAGTTTGTGGGTGAGTCTCCCGCTTCCTCTTTCTGGATTCCTCTCTATTTCTGCCGGTCCTTCAAAAAAAAATCAAGTGCTGGGTGAGAGGTCTCCCTAGTCACCAGGTGACCACAGCCTCCCTTCTCAGGGGACAGCCTCAGAATGCTTGCCACTCTGGCCCCTCTGGCCTCTGGGGAGCATAAATAGTACGGGGCTGCCCCGACTCTCCAGGTCCCTTCTTCCAGGTGGAATCAAGTACTTACTTTCCTCTGGGGTATTCACTTCTCCCTGGAGTACTTGCTCCCCGCTGGGGTATTCACTGCCTTCCAGGTTACTCACTTTCCTCAGGGGTTTTCACTCCCATCCAGAGTATACACTCCCCTCTTCCATAAAACAGAACATTCAACTTCCAAATTCAACATAATCTAAAAAACTTTCTCCAACACAATGGTAAATAATCTGAAGTGCTTTGCTTATCTCTCTTCACAGCTCACTCTCCCTCTCTGCCAATCTTGTTCACCTTTTCAAATCTTCCTCCTCAAGGAGAAACCCCCCAAAATGCCTCCTCCTCCGGACAAGTCTTCCTCCTCTAATTTTCAACTTGGCCAACACACCCTTTCCTCTGCCTCCTGCCCACTATCATTTCCTCCACCTTCTCCTTGGATCCAGCTCCTCTACCCCCCTTACTGTAGCCCTCCATCCCCCTTCCTTCTCCACCTCAAACCAGGTCTCACGCCCAACCCTCTTTTGCCGAAAACCAGGCACATGTCCAAAGGTCTTCCAACGTCCTTCCCTTGCAGGAGGTCACGAGAGCTGAAGGCATAATCTGAATTCAAGTTCCCTTCTCTCTAGCTGACTTTTCCCATAGTGAAAAGAGACTTGGCTCCTTTTCAATGGATCCTACCTCCTTCCACAAGGAATTTCTGTACTTCTCTAAGTCTTAGGCCTTACCTGCCATGACATATATGTCATCTTCTCTTCTACCCTCACCTTGGAGGACAGGGAACACATCTTTATTGGCACCCAGGCCCATGAGAACACCCTCCACCAACAAGATGCTTCTCGTAACCCAATAGGAACCCTAGCTGTCCCCAGAACTGACCCCAGTTGGAATTTTCAGGCAATTTCCATAGACAGACAGAAACCAGGCCATATGATATCATGCCTTCTAGCTGGCATAAATAAAGTCACCCCTGCTCTTTTCCTCTCCCACCTTTCAAAGGTCACAACTAAATATACCACCTTAAGCCCTAATAACAATAAGGGCAAAATCGACCTCCATTTACAATTTATCTCCCAGTCAGCCCCAGACATTTGAAAAAAACTTTAAAAACTGGGGGATGGCCCTCAAACCTCCCAAAGAGACTCAAAGTGTCCTTTAAGGTCTTTAAGAATAGAGAGGAGGAACTAAAAACCCCAAACCTAAAAAAGGACCAGGCTAAATACCACATGCTGATAGCTGCCACTCAACAGGGTTCCCAAGGCATACAGAATTCCTCAACTTGGCAACGGTCAACTCCAGGAGCCTGTTGTAAGTGCATCCAACATGGACACTGGGAAAAAGCCTGGCCTAATCCCAGGACACGCTGGAAACCTTGACCCATCTGTGGTATCAAGTAACACTGGAAGTCAGCCTGTGCTCAGTGAAACTCTTCATCCTGCTTCACCACCTGTACCTGAAGACTGATGGGGCCTGGAGTCCACCGCCCCCACTGCCATCACCACCACAGAACCCAGGGTAATGCTATCAGTCTCTGGTAAACCCATATCTTTCCTATTGGATACTCAATAGGACAACTAGTTACTCAGTTTTACCAGAATATTCTGGACCCTTTTTCAGTTCTTCCATCTCTATTGTGAGAATCAATAGAATTGCCTCTAGGCACAAACAGACTGGTCCTTTAATTAATTAATTAATTAATATTGAGACAGAGTTTCACTCTGTCGCCCAGGCTGGAGTGCAGTGGTGCGATCTCCGCTCACTGCTAACTCTGCCTCCCAGGTTCACGCCATTCTCCTGCCTCAGCCTCCCAAGTAGCTGGGACTGCAGGCACCCGCCACCATGCCTGGCTAATTTTTTTTTTTTTTTTTTTTGTATTTTTAGTAGAGATGGGGGTTTCACCGTGTTAGCCAGAATGGTCTCGATCTCCTGACGTCATGATCTGCCCACCTTGGCCTCCCAAAGTGCTGGGATTACAGGTGTGAGCCACCACGCCCAGCCCCCAGACTGGTCCTTTATTATACAACCTATTCAACAACCCCCTTCACCCACTGTTTCCTGGTTATCCCTCAGTCCCCTACACGTATCTGGGGGTGGGACGTATTAAGTCAATCCCAGGTCTCCATGCAATGTGGCTCCTACAATTCTACCCCTTTTATTTTACTCTGACACCCAAATGCTTCCCTCTTCCCCTACTCATCTTCATTATCTACCCTGTTACCTTCTGTTAATTCTGAAGTTTGGAATGTTTCTAAACCCACCAATAGCCACACATCACATCCCAGTCAAAATAACTCTTCCAAACCCCTCCATTTTCCTTCATCAGTCTTAACATATCCTTAATCCAGCCTTGCTCAGGGGCCTAAAACCTATTATCTGTAAATTTTACAAGCTCAAATTCTCAAGCCTGTCAACTCTCACCACAACACCCCTTTTCTGGCTTTCCAAAAGACAGACAAGACTTACTCCTTTGTCCAGGATCTCCAAGTTGTTAACCAGGCAGTGGTACCAATCCATCTGGTGGTCTGCAACCCATATACTCTACTCTCCCATATTCCTACATCTACCACACGCTCCTCTGTGTTGGAGCTAAAAGATGCCTATTTCACTATTCCCTTAAACCCAGCTTACCCAAGTCTCTTTGTTTTAACTTAGTCAAATCCTAGTACTCACATGTCCACCCAACTAACATGGATTATACTCCCACAGGGGTTCCAGGATAGCCCCCACCTATTCAGACAGGCCCTCATCAAGGACCTAGCTGAACTTCCTCTTTTTCCTAGTGCCCCCCCTCCGATACCTCCTTCTCTGTAGCCCCTTCCTTAACCTGTCCATTCAACACACCACTCAGGTTTTAAACTTCCTCCATAATTGAGGATATTGGGCCTAACCCACAAAATCTCAGGTAGCACAAACATGGATTTGTCCTAACCCCTAATTCTGGAACCATCCCAACCCAATGAAAGGAGCTAATTTGGGACATGCCCCTTCCCCACACAAAAAAAGGACCTCCCCTCCTTCTTGGGCCTTGTGGGATACTTCTGGCTGTGAATTCCCAACATTGACTTGCTGGCCAAGGCGCTCTACATAGCCTCTCATGGGCTCATCCTAAAACCCCCAAACCCAACTTACCCCATCAATTCCCACAAAAACAAAACAAAACTGAACTACACTAAAAAATGCCCTTTTAATTGTCCTGGCACTGGGACTGCCCAATCCCAAGCCCTGTACTTTGTATATATATTCCGACCAAGGCCTTGCTCTTGGACTACTCTGCCAAACATATGGCGATGTCACGCAAGCCATTGCACATCTCTCAAAACAACTGAACTCTGTCATCCAAGGCTGGTCACTCTGACTAAAAGTCTCGGGTGTGACCACATCGCTGGCCTGAGAGGCACGGAAACTCCCTCTCTACCAACACATTACTATTCCATCTTCCCATTACCTACAGGACCCCACAAACCATCAATTTCTTCTATCCCTCCCACCATCCCGCTTTCAGCAGGTACACGCCTTATTCATAGGTAACCATCTAATCACCTTCCAGAGATATAAAACTCTCAACTCGGCCACCCTCCTTCCTGTAAACACTTCCGACTCTAAGCTCTCTCTCTCCTGTCTGGACCTCTTAGACTCCCTCTCCTCCCCCTTCCAGCACATTTCAGCTGCCCATTTGCAGGGAACACACACACGGTTAATTAATGGAAGCTCTTTTAGGCAGCCATGTCCAGCAGCTGGCTATGTCATCATTGCTGAAAATAAACTCCTAGAATCCAATGCTCTCCCACCCCATGCTACCTCTCAACAGGCAAAGCTAGTTGCCCTAACCAGGGCCCTCACCCTAGCGAAGGCAAAGAGGGTCAACATTTACACCAATTCCAAATACACTCTCATGCCTTAATCTGGCAGGAACAGGGTTTCCTAACTACAAAAGGAACCCCCATAAGAAATGGCAAACTTACACATAAGCTGCTGGATGGATAAACTACCTCTGATGGCCACCATTATCCATTGCAAGGGGCGCTGAAAGTCTAAAGATGCCGTACTCAAGAAAAACCTTTCAACAAATTCTGCAGCCTGGCAGGCAGCCTTTAAAACCCCATCGTTATTGCTCATTTTCCCCAGCATACACCCTGTATATACCCAGGAGGATCAAACCCCACTTGCCCCAGCTGGTGTCATTCAGGAAAAAATGGTTCGATCTCAATGATAAAAGTGTCTTGCCCAAGTTGAAAAAACCTTCTGTACTTTTATATGTGCACAACCATTTCCATGCTGGTTACTGCCCCTACTCCAGCTTTTAAAAACGTTATATATATTCTTCCACCATAGCTGCCCATCTCAAAAATATTACTAAGGCATGTTCCCTTTGCACTCGAACTTCCCCTCAGGAAGCTATCAAACCACCTCCATCCAACACGCAAGGCCTGAGGACACTTACCAGGGCAAGACTAGCAAGTCAACATCACTCACATGCCCCCCATAAAATGATTCCTATACCTTCTGACAATAGGCGATACATTCTCTGGATGGATAAAAGTTTTTCCTACCACCACCAAAAGGCACACACCATCGCTTCTATTCTCTCCACCCATATTATCCACCAGTTTAAACTCCCCTCTTGCATCCAGTCAGACAGTGGGCCAATTTGTTTCACAGTTTAACCAACAGCTGATAAAGGCTCTAAACATTAAATGGGCTTTGCATATTCCTTACCACCCGGAATCTTCAGGAAAAATTTTATTAAAACAACAACTAACCAAACTCTCCCTAAAGGTTAAAATGGCCTGGACTTCACTTCTCCCACTGTTCCTCATGCGTTTATGAGTCATTTCCCAAAGGCCCCTCAGCTTAAGCCCATTTAAACTCATGTACAAATGCCCCTTTATCCTCCAGAATCTCCCTGTATTTTCTCCCCCTTCTATATGGAATACTTGGCCGGCGTTACACCTCACCCAACATCTAATAAGACAGTATGCAAATGCTTACTGACCCAGCCTAAACGTCCATCCTGAAAACACTCCTCCCTGTCCCTATAACCAGGGGACTGGGTCTGAATCACAGATTCCTCCTCCTCCCCTCTCCAACCTAAGTGGATGAGTCCTCACCAGGTTATCCTAACTACTCTGACTGGGGCAAAGCTAACATCTTTTCCACACAGAATGCACCATTGCAAACTAAAAAGAGCACCAGATCCACATGTAGAAATTTGTTCCCCCCCAAATTATTCTCCTTCCCTCACAGGACCAACCTCACTGTACTTAACAAGAATTCCAGAAGTTGCCAATACAATATGCCCTAGTCCATAACACTCTCCGTTGCCAGTTTCCAATATTTTACCTCCTACTTTATTTCAGATCTTTCCTGGTTTCCCTTCCCCATGTCCCTGAATAGTCGTGCCAATTTCTCACACTAATGCAGGAGGTATGACTGCAGGGCACCTTCCAAGCTGTCAACTCCTACTCAAATCTCCTCTTTCTCCTTTGTCCTCTTTGTCTGTGGGATATTCTAAGTGCCCACCCTGAATGTCTAACAATTGAGCCCCCTTCATCAGCCTCACACATTGCCCGTTAAATCACTCACACTTCCCTTTCACTTCCAACTGTTAAACTTGTTTGTCCACACAAATCCAGTAGTTCACAGCCCTTCCTGTCAACCTGGCCACATAAAGCTGGTCCCAAATAAACCTGCATCTCACCCAATTGACCAATTCATTCCCCAAACCTGTTTATAATCTTGCTCGGCTAAACACCTTTCCCCCCAATCCATCAAATCCACCCACACAGTCACACACAGGGCTGTCACCCTCCTACGCCTCATAGCCTCTTAACTAAACATGATACAAGTCGGATTCCATAAAACACCTCTTACTAACCCCTCCCACACCTCTTTCCAACCCCTCCCCTCTACCCCGGAGCCACTCTTCGTGTATCCAACCCAAGGGCACTCCCTGGAAAACATGCACAAACAATTCCCTCAACTGCAACCTGAATCCTTCTGCCCTGTCGGGACCACAGTGGCTATTAGTTACAAAAACCCATTTCCCCCTCTCTCTCCAAAACCAAACAGCCTTCACCTCCTCCACCAGCACCATTTCCTATCAGGCCCTCAGAGGGGCTACCCTTGCTGGCAGCTATTCAACTTGGATAAATATAAAAGTTAAAACAAAGGGTTTGTGCAGAATTCAACCCCCACCTTCTCATGGCTTGCCACCATAACCTACAACTTTTGTTAAACCGCCATAACCTACAAATTTTTTGCTAATCTAAACATTAACATTTTGCCTAACAAGCAGACCATCCAGGTTCTTTTAGTAGCTTCTGTCTCATCTTCCTCCACACACAATAAGCAGGCTCTACATCTCATTCTAGTGTTAGCAGAACTAAACATCTCTGCTGCACTCAACACTGAGATAGCAGGTGGCCCCTTTCCTAGGGCCGTTAATCTTTCTCCTCCTGATACTACAATTGGCCCATGTATACTCACCTCCATGTCCCGCTTTATCTCCCGAAGGATAAACTCCCTTGTCCAGGCAGCCACCCAGCAACACATTGATACCATCCTTCTCCTCTGCCAAGTCCAGTACCAGTGCCTCCAGGAAAACAACTCTGAAGTCCAACACCCACTGCTTCAAAACCCAAACCCTGATTACAGCTCCCCCATTCAGCGGGAAGCAGCCAGATACTCAACAACGCCCCTCTTCCTTTTATACTAAAGTAGAAGGCAAGAATGCGAGTCCAAACCACCATTTAGTAAGCCCCCTGCTATTTTGCAGACCTTGGTCAAAGTGAAACATTCCATGGGGGTTCGGGCCGGGAAAAAAATCTTGCCTACTCATTGTAACACAAGGTGGACAAAGGCCCAACTAAAGAAACTTTCCTATCGTATCTTGCTGGGCAAAGTTCCAAGAAACACCACAATGACATCCCACTGGAAAAAGGGCCAAACAGCCTGATCATAAAACCATCTTATCAATATCCTGCCAGGCAGGAAGCCATACTGCCCAGGCCCCTCCCACCCATACCTACAAGCACCCCAGCCGGTAAGCAGCGGTGGGCTCTGGCATTAAGCGGGCCCCCCGCTGCCACAGGTGTCTGCCATATTCCTGTGTTGCTGTTCGAGCCACCCCCTCTCAGTGTATCTTTCTTTCACCCTCTCCTTCCCTTCAAAACCTAACAGTCTTACCTCATCATTTTTTTTGTTGGATTCACAGGAGCGCTTTCTCTTCTCCCCGTTGGTGCTTGAAGTTGACTGTCCCATGATTGGGGTTGGTTGTAGAATGTCTTTAGTAGGCTCTTGTAGAGTCCAGACTTCCACAGCTATATTGAAGCTTCCCAGGAGGATGTCCCAGAGCTCTTGCCCTCCCTATATATACCCTCCTGGTGACAAGGCAAAGCCACGCCCTTGAGCTTTGTTTGATCATACAGGCAGCGTCCCAGCCAATGGCAGTCCTAGGGTGGCTTTGACATCACAACGCACCACTGCAGCCCACTCCCTGGGCTTGCGGGGGGGGGGGGAAGGGGTATAGAGGAAATCAAATGTTGTTGTTTTTTCAGCATCCCCTGAAGATGATGCATCCCAAATGGATCTGCTGCCCCTCCTCATTTCTCCATGTTTAATATTCATGGCTCACATGGAAGCGAGAGGATGGTTCCTTCAAGCCCTTCCCCACAGCCATTCCTATTAAGTGATTCATTCTTTTGTCTTCCAGCCCTCACCATGCCCTAGTATTTTAGATGTCTCACCGCAAATCCCTCCAAGCTAGTGTGGCTACATTTAGTTGTTAGTTATTAATTGCTAGTTACATTTAATTATTAATTAATAATGATAATTAATTATCCCATTTCCCTCCTATAGTTCCTTCATATGCACCTTGAAGACCATTTACTTTTAGGCTATTGCCGGGCAAATTTCAACCCATGTTCTTTTGCGCAATGTCCATATACAATCTGAAATAATGGCCTTCAGTCTGTCAGAACTTTAGTGAATAAACATTCTTTCCCGTGTATCCTAGTCTTGTTTCAAATGAGGGGTGTATGTTCATAGTAAATGTAGTCTCCCAACATGAATTCTGCCAGTATGTGGGTGGGGGAAGGAGTAGATATTCAAGTGCTGGAAGTTGTTCTTAGTATTTACATGCAGGATACTACAATCTGAGACCAACATGTGCACCAGTGTGGGCATAGTTAAGCCTTGTATGGGCGATTGTGTCCAGTGCCAAAAAAAAAAAAAAAAAAAAAATGCATTCAGATTGGAAGGGAGAAGTAAAAGTGTCTTTGTCAAAGACTACCTGAGAGTATATGTAGAAGAGTCAATCTAAAAAAATGCTTCTACAATAATTCAGGTTAGCAACATTGCAGAGTGAGAGATCAACATGTAAATCAATTGTATGTTTATATATTAGACGTTATATATTAGAAATTTATATATTAGAAGAGACAGTGTTTCAGCCAATGGTAGTCCTAGGGCGGACTGGAAGTTAATTTCAACAACTGAAAGTTGAAACTAAGAACAATTGCAATTTAAAATATTACTAAAAATAGTGAGGCTCAGAGACAAATCTGAACAAAGATGTAAGTGACTTGTACACTGAAA
This sequence comes from Rhinopithecus roxellana, assembly GCF_007565055.1. Taxonomy (NCBI): domain Eukaryota; kingdom Metazoa; phylum Chordata; class Mammalia; order Primates; family Cercopithecidae; genus Rhinopithecus; species Rhinopithecus roxellana. Next base: position 31,097 of record NW_022142251.1, on the reverse strand, counting down.
ACTACAAAAAAATTGCAAAGATAAATTAATGACATAGAAAAATTAAAATGTATTCTTTGATTTTTGGTTAGATGATTAATATTGTAAGATGGCAGTTATTTCCAAATTCATCTATAGTTTCAACTTAATTCTAACCAAAATTCTAAAATAGCTTTTTAATAGAAATTGAGAAGATAATTACAACATTCATATGGAAATGTAATGTGCCTAGAATACCCAAAAGACAAGTGTTGAATCTTAAAAAGCTCTGGATTGTATCAATGTCAGTGTTCTAGTTTTGATAGTGTAGTGTGGTAGTGTACTGAAGAGTGTACTATTGGGAGAGACTGGTTGAAAGGTACATAAGGACTCCATGTACATATCCTTGAAACTTCTTATGAACTTATAATTGTTTAAAAATAAAAAGCTAAAGATGTTTTAAAAGACAATCAGAGAGAGGGCCAAATATACAGAAGGCATGGCCCTAGCTTCCTCCCACAGGTTGACACTTGTCTCATCCTGTATAGGAAATACCAAAACTTGATAATGGAAAATAAATTTAAAAAACCAAACACAAGAGAAACAGACCCTGGAATTTTGTTTCAGTGTTCATCAAGGTCACATATCTTTACTTCATACACCATAAAATCAAGAGAGGCCTAGCAAAATACCCTGCTGACCTCCAGACACAACCAATTTATTGCATTTCCATGACGGTCATCTAAACACAAACGAACCAAAAGAAGATTGGTATTAACGTACATAATTTTTTTAGTGAACCTCAGATGTTTTCTAGAGTTCAACTGTTCCATGTATTAAATGCTCACAAGCTAACTTCTAACAATTTTTTGTACTCTTGTCTGCAATTAACAGTGAGAATAACACCCTGTCATGTCATGTTATAGAAAAAACAAAATAAAGCAAAACACCAAAAGGCCACATCAAACAGAGTAGGTCAGAAACTGATTATAATTGCTGAAAATAACAGCTTTCAATTACCTTATTACCTTTTAAAATTGTTTTCTGAATTTGTTTACCAAAAAATGTTTTGATGAGTATATCACTATCCAAGGAAAATTAATCCAAATGTTAGGAAAACATTTAGTGCATATTTCTTTTGGCAGATTACAACTGACTTTGTAAAATAATTCCTATTTATCCTATTGAAAACCTTAGTGATTATGTTTTCAACCAAAATGAATAACAAAAAAGTAAAAGTCATCAGTGTACAATGAGTTCATTGTATTGAACTTTTTATTTCTGATGTGTTCAGTTTTCAAGAGTATTCTTCTTTATCATATCAGGTTGTGGAACATACTCGAAGTGACTCTCCCATGTCACACTGTAAATCAGAGATGCAACCAGGAGAAGAAGCAGGGGAGTCCTGGGCACCCTTTTACTTCTTGTTTTTGGGCCTTTGTACAAGTGATATTATAAACTGACACTACTTTAGTTATAATAATAACCCTCAGCTACATTTTTGTAAATTTTTTCACACTTTTTAGCTGTCTAAGGCAGGTTTAAACACCACATAAAGTACCAGATATAGGATAGGATCTGCTTGGGATTTGCCCCAATCTGTGGCCACAAAGAGCAAGCAATTAGAGGCCAACCATATATTTTCCTCTGGAGCACAGATGGGTGAGGAGCAATCAACAAGAAAGAGCTGAGTATGGAAGAGGGATACAACTTGCTACTGGCTTTGCATGTGACTGAATGAGTGGCTTTGAAAAATAGCAGCACCATTACCTCCACTGCAACTACTACTACCTCTACACTACTACTATTACTACAAGCAACAGATTCCATACACCAAGAACCTACTATATGCCAGGCTCTGTTCTAAGCATATGGTTTCAAAGTCAAATAGGAGACAGATGGTGCATCCAAAATGGAGTAATTTGACAAATATTTATCTACAAAGGAACCATTTACAAACAGGTGGATGCAGGTAGACCATCAGAGATAGTGCTTGTTGCAGCTGCCATCACTACAGACCCAGAGGAATGACAGCAGGGAGGAAGTGGTTACTAGAACCAGAAATGATCAGTAGTCATGAGGAAATAGCTATCTTGAGAAGAACAGTGACCTCTAACGAGATTTATCCAGCCTGAGGTGAGTCACAGGGATAGAGCCAGGAGAATAAGTCCACAGCCCTCACTCTCCTTCCTTCCTTCCACCTCTGACTCTCCTTCCCCAGTGGACATCAGAGTCCAGGAGCCCATTGAGAGAATCCTTTCTAAATAGCCTATCTAAATAGGCTATTTATATAATCTATAATTATATAAATAATTTTATAAATAGCTATAAATATCTATTGATATTTAGTATATTTTATTTTTTCATATTATCAATGACAATGTTAAGACTTAGGAAACAACAGTTATGAATAACTAAAATTGTAATTGCGCCTGTATTTTTATTTAACTCCCTCATGTATACTGAGAAGATCTTGCTGTTTTACCTAATTATCTCTCCAACATCCTCTGAACTCTCAACAGATAGGCACTATCTGAAAGTCATCTCAAAGACAGAAACTAAAACCCCATCCACAGGTGACTCCATGCTGAATCCCTAAAGTGCCTCGTCCCGCAAACCAATGTGTATCCACCAAGCAGTTTTCTTTTTCACTATAAACATTATGCTGTTTGACCTTTAAAAAAAATGCTGTCATCAAAGTCTATAGCCTTATTTAAATGATGAATTTCAGGAAATTATAATGCCCAACGGGAGTGTTATAAAGCTGATAATAGACACCTGGTCTAAAAATGATCTCACCACATCACACCTAACCCTTCTCACCACCTTGCAGTTCACATTCCATGAAAAAAGCTCCTTATACTTAGCATGTTTTACTTTCCTTTTCTCAACTCATGACAATTTTGTGTATTCACACTTTGCAGATACCAACATATTTCTAAAGCATACTTACCTTGATTAAAGACTGTTGAGGTGATTATTACCACAGTAGCATAAATATTTAGGATCCATTGACAATTTTGTTTTAGAATGGGCTTTTCAATCATTTCATTATAAGCAACACTTTCTTGCTGTTTATTTAATTCTGTATCTGCTGTCTTCTTTTGTATTGTGCTTTGTATTTTACAGAACATTTACCCTTTAAAAAGCATGTATTTCTAACCTGGGAAAATATAGGATGGAAAGGGGATGGAAATACCTTTGACATGTACATTCACCAGAACAATGTGCTGCTGGGTACAGTTGCATGAACGTATACACATCTCCACTTCCAACAGCCATTCTGTTTCTACCATGGAGGACACAATCCATCTCTCACCTGTGAGTCATCACATTGCCTCCGAAGCCCTTTCTGTTCAATGGGAACCAAAAGCTAATATCTGCAAAAGCTTGAAGGATGCCTTAGAGGTGACTTTGGTTACCACATTCTCTGCTGGGGGGACTCTAGGTGGAGGAGAAAAATAGAGGCAGAGAGGTTTCTAAGTTTCCAAAAAATGGCCTAGAATTAGCAAAGTTTCCACCTTGCTAAACTTGGCAATGGAAATGAAACTTAGCCACTGGCAATAATAGAGTAAAATATGATTTTCACTAATAATGTTTTGTTTCAGCAAGTGTTTGCAGTTAAATTTATTTTATCATTACATAAGAAGATGCTTACATTTGCCTAGATGAATCTTATCAGTATGAAAAAATGTGGGTGCTTTTCTAAATAACTAGGATTAGAAACAGCAATACCATCCCATGTGGTCACCAATTAGAGTCATGAATACACCTGTATCATATTAATGGACATTCAGCTGCACTTTTAAGCAGAATGCATTCTTCCAGGCCCTGCATTTAATTTCCATACCAGAGGAAGCATTTGGGAAAGGCAGAATTATTTGAGTGCATTCCCAGTTGAAACCTGTAAACATCTACTGAACTTCTTTCTGTGCCAGCCACTGAACTGTGAGGAACGCTGAGATGAGTCAGACGTGGATTCCCTGTGGAAAATAAGATGAGATATGGCATGACCAAGGGACTGCATTTTAAGGAAGGTATAGTATGTCTTTGAGGCTCAAAGAAGGACAGATCTCAGAAGACAGATTGGGTCTATGGAGGAAGTTGTATCTGGAAGGGCTTTTATGGATGGAGAGCTCTTCTTTAGTGGTGTAGAAGGAAGCTGTTCAAGAAGCAACAGCACGGGGGAAGGGGGTGTGGGGCAGGTTGACTCCTCTCTGCACCATCATAGCTCTGCCCATGTCACACGTACATCACTCCTCCACCCTCATGTGCTCACTGCTCAGTCTCTGTCTCAGCACTGTGACCTCCATGTGAGTAGAATCCACCATGTTCTCATCTCCTTAGCCCCATTTCTAACATAAAATAACATGTGGCAATTTGACAATCAAGAGAGTCATCAATATTTGTTCAACTGATGGATGTATAGGTGAAAGTGAGTGGCCCCAGGCCAGGCACACTTAGGAAGTGGAAGAGCTGGAAACCAGACCAAAGTATGACTAACTCCAAATCCTGGGATTTAAAACACTATGTGGTGAGAGCCCCTGAGAAGCAGAGCAAATACTAGAAGAGAGAAGTTATGAAGCATCACCTCTTCCCACCACGTGGAATAGAAATCATGAACATCGCACCTGATCATCACTCACTGTTTGCTTTATTATGGATTGGAGAAAGGTGCTGTCTTAATTATGGGGGAAGCAGAAGGCATCCTGAGACAGCCAAGTGTTCACATCCCCCCCATATCTGTGCTGTACGGTTCAAATGGAGCAATTGCCTGGGTTAAGACGCATAATACTTGTAACAAAGGGAAAGTCAGGATGATGCATTGACGTCCACAGAACTAGGCTCGAGTCCCAGCAGGGCCACTTGCTACCTATGTAACTCGAGGCATATTCACTAACTCTCAGCCTGTTTCCTCAGGAAATAATGCCAGCAGTGTGCTGTGAAGAGTCACCGTGGTGAATAACAAGAGCCAGTGAAGAAGTGCCTGTGACCTACACATGCTGTCCATGTCAGGTCCAGTTACTCAAACAGATGTGTACGTCCTTTCCCAACCAAACTCAAGGCAGAGGAGTGCAAGGGAGCTCCTCAGGCAGGAGTTGCAATGGGGAGTGTGCACTCGCCAATAGCTTGGTGTCTGTTATGACTTAACACGGTGTGAGGTCTGTATATTGATTCAATCAAGGTTAGCGTGTACCTGAATGTGCCACTGGGAAAGTGAGGACTTGGTCATGAGATTGGATTTTGCACGTGAATGTTGTAGGTGAGGTAGAGTGTGAGTTCTCTGCAGTACACATTTTTCCGATCTGTCAGGGTCCATGCCATTGCAGGTGTTCAATATTTTTGCAGTCCCCCTAGCTTATAGGACGTGCATCTGCACTCAGACAAGCATGGGACTGAGTTCGGGAGCACCACACACTGAGTTTCCAAAGAACCCTCTTGATTCACGAACTAGGGGATGGCTTAAGGGAGATGACTATAAGCACCAAGACCACAGAGCCCTCCAGAAGGACCAGGGCCAGACTCTCTGCTCCACACCGCAGCCCCTTCCTCCCAAGCTGTCCCAAGAGTGCTGTGACACTGCACAAACTGAGTTCTTCCTAGTCATCATGATAGCAAATTGGGCTGACTTATGGAGGCTCCCTTTGTGCCAGGAGCTTTAAAGGCATGAATCTCCTTGAAATTCCCAATAGCTCCACGAAGTGAAGGAAGCACTGTGATCATCCCCATTTCACAGATGATAAAAGAGACTCACAAGGTAAAGAGATCAAAGTTTTTGAGTCCTTCCCACAGATCCTCCTGGGAGTACCCATCATTCAGAGGGGTACCTGCTAGGGGTACCCAACTACCACTGGGCAAATAGCCCCACCCTCCTACACATCCACAAAGAAAAGAGGCATAACTGGCTTACAGTTCCACAGGCTGTACAGGCAGCATGGCTGGGGTGGTGGTGGTGGGGGGGGGGGGTGTCAGTAAACTTTCAATCATGGCATAAGGCAAAGGGGAAGCAGGCACATCTTACATGGCCAGAGCAGCAGGAAGTGAGAGGGTGCAAGTGCTACAAACTTTGAAACAACAAGATCTCATGGCAACTCACTCACTGTCACAAGAACTGCACCTAATTGGAAGTCCACCAGCATGATCCGTTCACCTCCCTCCAGGTCCCAACTCCATCGATGGGGATAAAAATTTGACATGAGATTTGGTCAGGGACACAGACCCAAACCAAATCACTAATCAGCAGGGAAATGCAAAGTAAAACCACAGTGAGATACCACCTTACTCCTCTAAGAACAGACATTATTTAAAAGTCAAAAAGCAATAGATGATGTGGATATGAAGTATAGGAAACACACGCTGCTGGTGGGAATGTACATTTGTTCAACCTCTATGGAATCCAGTATGGAGATTTCCTTAAAAACTAAAATAAATCTATTGTTCAATACAGCAGTCCCACTACTGGATATCTACCCAAAGGAAAAGAAGTCATTATATAAAAAAGACACTTGCATATGTGTGTTTATAGCACCCCAATTCTCAATTGCAAAGGTGTGGAATCAACCTAATTACCCATTGACTAATGTGTGCATAAAGAAAATGTGGTACATGTACACCATGGAATACTACTCAGTTATAAAAAGAAATAAAATAATATCTATTGTAGAAACTTGGATATAGCTGTAGGCTATTATTCTAGGTGAAGTAACTCAGGAGTGGAAAACCAAGAACTGTATATTCTCACTTATAAATGAGAGCTAAGCTATGACTATGCAAAGACATACAGATTGATATAATGGACTTTAGAGACTTAGAAGCAGGAAGCTCAGGAGGGCTAGGGATTAAGAAAAAAAAAACTACATAATAAATACAATGTACACTACTTGGGTGATAGGTGCACTAAAATCTCAGAATTCACCACTATATAATTCATCCACGTGATGAGAAACATTTGTACCCCCAAAGCTATTGAAAAATGTATTTATTTAAAATAAGGCTGAGGGTCAAAACACACTAGCTAAAGACAGCAGAAAATCAGAGTCCTGGGACAAGGATGCTAAAGAATCAGGAAATCAGGACACCGTGTCACACAGGGTTGGTGAAAGTTATGACCCTTGTCTTTTGCCAAAGTGATTAACAGCAAAATCAAGTACATATGGGCTCTGTGTGCTTGTATTTTGGGCCTTTAAGGAAGCTGGGAAGGGAGAGGCTACATCCAATTCAGAGGCCAGTCTTGGCAGGAAGAGGCAATTGGAAGAGGGAGTGGACATGGGCAGCTTAGAGGAGAGAAGAGCCCTTATGACCTGCAGAAAGAAAAGAGGAAGGCACAGGATGCCCGTTTAGGCTGAGAGGCAGCCCTGGGGCTGAGCAGTTGGTAGGACTATCTGCAGCTCCCGGGTAAATGCTGATTCAAGAGTAGGTGTTTCCGTTTTGAGCCACAAATGTAGGGAATAGTGGAAGGAACAACAGGGTCAGCGCCTAATCCATTCATGTAGTGTCCCATTTGGAGCACTTTCAAATGAGGAGTATCATGCAGTGTTCTTACATTTGGCTATGAGCCACCAGGCTATAGATAGATAGGTTCTACACTGAAATAAACAACTAAAAGATGAATAAAGTACTTCTGGTAACAAATACTTTTATGATTTTATCATTGCAACAAATGTTTGAACAAATGACTTTCATACATCCTCCCGATGATAAATATTATGTGTGATTTTAATAGCACACAAGGCTGCCATTATCATTTTAATAAAGGATTTAACTTTCAAAGAGGCTAACATAAAAAGCACATTAAGTGTACCCTCAGCTAAGATGGTGTCTTACACAATTCCAGCTGCTATAATAAAACACCTTACAGTGGAAATAAACAGAAATGTATTTCAATTATTTATAAATAACAGAAATTTATTTCTCACATTTCTGGAGACAGGGAAGTCCAAGATCAAAGGATCCGCAGATTTTGTGTTTTTTGTGGGCTCTTTGCTGGAAAGATGACACCTCGTCACTGAGTCCCCACATGGTAAAAGAGGGCAAGGGGCTGCCTAGTTCCCTAGAACCCTTTATTAGGGTACTTAGTCCATTTAGGAGGGCAGAGTCCTCATGGTTTAATCATCTCCTAAAGGCCCCACCTCTTAAAACATTTGCATTGGGGATTAAGTATCCACATGAATTTTGGAGAGACAGAAACCTTCAGGCCATAGTGGAAGTTGATTATTTATTCCAACTTCTTTTTTTTTTTTTTTTTTGTGACGGAGTCTCGCTGTGTCGCCCAGGCTAGAGTGCAGTGGCGTGATCTCGGCTCACTGCAAGCTCTGCCTCCTGGGTTCACACCATTCTCCTGCCTCAGCCTCCTGAATAGCTGGGACTACAGGCGCCCGCCACCACGCCCGGCTAATTTTTTGTAGTTTTAGTAGAGACGGGGTTTCACCGTGTTAGCCAGGATGGTCTCGATCTCCTGATCTCGTGATCAGCCCGCCTCACCCTCCTAAAGTGCTGGGATTACAGACGTGAGCCACAGCGCCTAGCCCCAACTTCCTATTTTCTTAGCAGAACCTAGGAGCCCCAGAACTTTGCGGCATAGAAGCCATAGAGTTTATTTACTCCAGAGGTAACATATCTGAGATATGGCCTACAGATGGGTTTTCCTGGGATTTTCTTTTGCCTGCATGACGATCTTTTAAAACGAGGCAGATATTTTTTAAAATGGGATTTCACATGGAAAGCTAAATTTCTGACTTTTTCAGAAAAATCATATGACATGTCAACACAGAGCTTTCAGGTCAAAATTCAGCTGCAGCCAAGTGATTGTGAGCACTTTAGGTGGGCTTCAGTCTGAGTTACCCCCAGCCCCACCACTTCCTTCCATCCCTCAGAGAGGCAGAACACTAATTGCCATTTATCAATGTGCTTCTATGCCTACCTGTTCTTATACACATCATATGGCACTAATTTCTGTTGCCTGTCTGATCTCTATAGGCCTTGGTATTGTAACTGTGCTTTTCATCCAGTTTCTTCCTTTTCTAGATAAGAACATGGCAGCTGAGATGGAGATGAAAGGCATCACTCACATTTACACAGCTGCTTTGAGGTAGATGGGATGTGAACTCTTGTCCCCAACTTCTACTTTAACTCCCTTGCAGCAGCATTCAATCTTCCTTTCTTTCTGATGAATGTTTTGTAAACATTTCATCCTGCTTAATTTATTCTGAAATGATCAGGAAGAAACTCAAGTATAATAAACACAGAGTAACTACAGAGGACCAGGTGCTTCAGGGATGGAGCAGACTCCTGCTGGAAGGAGCTCCCTAAGGCACTGTGGGATACTGGGGAGGGAACACTAGTCCTCCATGAGGAGCCAGGAGGTAGAGGGAGAGGCTGCTGAGATGGAGGGAACAAGGCATTTGTTCAGTGGAAAGTAAGCAGGGGCACATGGAATAGAGGGTGGCAGAAAGAGTTATTTTTGATAAATGGAATTAATCATCTCCTTGGAAAGTTCTTCTCTGCATAAAGCAATTTAGGAAGCCAATTTTCCCTGACAGATCTATATGCTCAAAAAAAGAAAAAGTCCAAGCGACCACTTGGACTTGGACTTTGACTGGAGGTTGCAGTCTACTGCAACCTCTGCCTCCCGGGTTCAAGAGATTCTCCTGCCTCAGCCTCCCGAGTAGCTGGGATTGTAGGTGCCTGCCACCATGCCCAGCTAATTTTTGTATTTTTAGTAGACACAGGGTTTCATCATATTGGCCAGGCTGATCTCAAACTCCTGACCTCAGGTGATCTGCCCACCTCAGCCTCCCAAAGTGCAGGGATTACAGGCATGAGAAACTGCGCCTGGCCCCAAATCTCCATTTTCTATAAGGACACCCATCACATTGGATCTCATTTAACATGATTAATTCTGTAAAGCAGGGATTTCCAACCTCCAGGCCATGGACCAGACCGGCTCGTGGCCTGTTAGAAACTAGGTCACGCAGCAGGAGGTGAGTGTTTGGCGAGCAAACATTACCAGTGGCATTAGATTCTTATGGGAACATGAACTCTATTGTGAACTGCACATGTGAGGGATCTAGATTGTGCTCTCTTTATGAGATTCCAAGTAATGCCTGATGATCTGATCTGAGGTGGAGCAGTTTCATCCTGACACCATTTCCCCACCTGTTCATGAAAATGTTGTGTCTCATGAAACCGGTCCCTGGTGTCAAAAAGGTTGGGAACCACTGCTGTAAAGAATGTATGTCTAAATTAAGACATATTTTGAGGTACTGAGAGTTAAAACTTCAACATATGAATTTTAGTAGTTGCATTTCACCCCATAACACTGTCTAAACCAGGGCTGTCCAATCTTTTGGCTTCCCCGAGGCACATTGGAAGAAGAATTGTCTTGGGCCACACATAAAATACACTAACACTAATGATAGCTGATGAGCTTAATAAAAGTCAAAATAAAACCTCATAATGTTTTAAGAAAGTTTGCAAATTTGTGTTGGGCCACATTCAAAGCCATCCGGGGCCACATGTGGCCCACGGGCTGTGGGTTGGACAAGGCTGGTCTAAACCTACCTTTATTGCCTACAAACATAGCAACAACACAATATGCATGATGACGGTCTACACCCAGGCCTGAAATCCTCTGCATTTTATGTAAAATAAAGATAGAGAACACTGGCGTAGCCTCATCCATATACAATGTGCAAACCCAAAACCAAAGGAGTCTTGGCACTGCAGCTTCTTCTATAAATGCGCACATGCAATAGACTCATTCCTGACTTCATCCATTACTCAATTCACAGACCAGTAGTGGAAAGCCAGAAGAATTTCAGGGTAAGTGAAGATCTCAACTACTGCGTAATAGATCAGCTCACAGGAAGCCACAGCCAGGCATAGAAAGAGTAGAGTCAGCCGGGAGTGGTGGTTCACACCTGTAATCCCAGCACTTTGGGAGGCTGAGCGGGCAAATCAGGAGCTCAGGAGTTTGAGACCAGCCTGACCAACATGGTGAAACCCCATCTCTACTAAAAACACAAAAATTAGTCCGGTGTGGTTGTGCGCACCTGTAATCCCAGCTACTTAGGAGGCTGAGGCAGGAGAATCACTTGAACCCAGGAGGTGGAGGTTGCAATGACCCGAGATTGCACCACTGCACTCCAGCCTGGGCGACACAGCCAGACTCTGTCTCAAAAAAAAAAAAAAAAAACAACAACAACAACAGTAGAGTCAGGCTGGCATTGTGCAACTCACTTCATGTCTTTAGCCCCAGTTTCTCATCAGTAAAACGGAGATGAGAATAACTATACCACCACACTGAGCTGTTCTGAGCATCGAATAAGATATGAAACAAAACCTTGTATCATGGTTCCTGAAATATAGTAAGCAGTCAATAAATGTTAAAAGTATGTAATCCATGGCCAGGGATAAACTTTCATCCTACAAGATTCACTAAAATTTACAAATGATAACCAGATGGTCACCATTTACTTCATTTAGCATTCTCTGAAGACCAAAATATTAGTCCACTTTCATTACAGATTTCTAATGTGTTAAGATAGTTTCTTGCTGATGATTCCAAGTGTCATAGAAGGCTTTCTTAGGTTGGGTGTGGTGGCTCATGCCTGTAATCCCAGCACTTTGGGAGGCCGAGGCGGGCAGATCATGAGGTCAAGAGATCAAGACCATCCTGTCCAACATGGTGAAACTTTGTTTCCCGCTGATGATTCCAAGTTTTATAGGAGGCTTTCCTTGAGATCGGAAGTACAGAAGAGGTTATTCTAAACATTTATAAATGGGACAGACAAGGGTAATTGTTTCCATGGAAACAAGGGCCATGGGAAAATGCTCAGCAAACGTCCACTCCATTGCAGTAGCCTTGCCTCCTCCCACTCTTCTCCTCAGCCCAAGTTTTTTGCTTCATGGTTTTCAGAGACTGAAAAACCCAACAACATATTTTGAATATGTACCACAAAAAAACATATTTTAAAAGGCAGGTACAGCCAGCCTAAGGATTTGAATTGGTATCAATCATTTCTTCAAATTAATGGAGGTGTCAAAGTGTGAAATGTGTGTGTGTGTGTGGTGGGAAGCAACATTAATAGTTTGTAATTCCAAATATCCGTTGAAAGAATCCTTGATTTCATTGAGGATAAGAAATCATAATCCCAACACTTTGGGAGGCTGAGGCGGGTGGATCACGAGGTCAGGAGATCGAGACCATCCTGGCCAACATGGTGAAACCCCATCTCTACTAAAAATACAAAAATTAACTGGGCATGGTGGCACACACCTGTAGCCCCAGCTACTCAGGAGGCTGAGGCAGGAGAATTGCTTGAACCCAGGAGGCAGAGGTTGCAGTGCGCCGAGATCACGCCACTGCACTCCAGCCTGGAGAAAGAGTGAGCCTCTGTCTAAAAAAAAAAAAAGAAAGAAAGAAAAGAAACTCTCTTTTTAAGGTTTTTAAGGTCAGAAAGTCGGGTAAGATAAACTGTGGAGTATTTTATTAAACTATAGAGTTACATTAATTAGAGGAAGTACCTTATCAAAACATTTACCTTTAGCCTTCTAGTACTAGGGATGTCTTTGTGAAAACAAACTTCCCTGTCGTCTGCTGCCACAACACGGAGGTGCCCAGCAAGTGGTGGATAAACTGAATAAAACAGAATTTGGTGAATCTCTTTACCAAAACTGAAACCTCAGAATCTTCGATCTCTTCCTCTCTCTAAAAAATGTAATGAAAGTCAGCCATTCTGCCATTAAGCTATCTTTGGAATCTTGACAATGGTTTTTGTTTTCATTGCTGCAGCCAATGTTTCAGGCTCTTACAACTCACATTTATCCTTGCAATCATCTGGTACTACAGATAAAGTGAAATCTGAACTTTCTGGCATGGCATTCCAAGACTCTCTACATTGGAACTCCAGGCTGTCTACCACCAGCCCCCTATGCCCTTGGGGGCTTGCAACTCCTGGAGCATAAGTTTGTCCATAAAACAAAATGGCACATGTACCCCTGAGCTTAATATAAAAGTGAAATAAATAAAACAGATTTAACTACCCTAAAATCTACCCCTTAAAGTTTACACTTCAGTGGTTTTGAGTTTGTTTACAGGGTGGTGCAATCATTACCACTATCTCATTTCAGGATATTTAGTCAACCCTAAAAGAAACCCTGTACCATTAGCACTCACTCTCAATCCCCTCTCCCCTAGAACCTAGCAACCACTATTCTACTTTGTATCTCTATGTGTTTGTTTGTAATGGACACTGTTATATAAAAGAAATAATGCTATATATGCATGCACTTTTTGTGTCTGCTTTCAGTTACCATAATATTTTCACATTTTGTTGCTGTATCATGTGTCAATATTTCATTCCTTCTAATCGCTGGATACTATTTCCTTGTATGAATATGTCATATTTTGTTTTTTTCACTCGTATGTTCATGATCATGTACATTATTCCCACTTTTTGGCTATTATGAGTAGTGCCCCCATATATACTTATGCACAAGTTTTTGTTTGCTCGTATATTTTTTCTTCTTTTGGGTATATATCTAGGTAGAATTGCTAGCCAGATGGTAACTCCATGTTTAACATTTTTAAGAACTATGAGACTTTGTTTATAAGTGGCTGTAATATTTTACGTTCCCACTGGCATCATTTCCTTCATGTCTTCTCAAAGAATTACTGTTGTCTGGTATTTGTTAGTTTGTTTGAATGTTTTAGCCATTCTCTTGGGTGTGAAATGATAATTCATTGTGGTTTGCATCCTAACACCTATTATGTCGAGCGTCATTTCGTGTACTTATTGCCTATTTGGAGAAATGGCTATTCAAGTACTTTTCTTATTATTTTTTTTAAATGAGTTGTTTTCTCTACTGTCAAGTTGCAAAGGCTCTTTACATAATCTGGATAATAGGTCCTTATCAGATAAATTATTTGCAATATTTTTTCTTTTTCTATGGGTTATCTTTTCACTTTTGTATAGTGCCTTTGAACCACAGAATATCTTAATTTTGATGAAGTCCAATTTATCTACTTATTTCTTTGGTTGCTTATGCTTTATGTGTCATAATAAGTAAGCTTTGGCACAGTAGGTTACTCTCTCCTCCTGTTAACACTTTATTCAGTTGGCCTCAGGGAATATATTAGTCCATTCTCACACTACTATAAAGAAACAACTTAACCTTGTGTAATTTATAAAGAAAAGAGGTTTAATTGGCTCATAGTTCTGCAAGCTGTACAGGAGGCATGGTAGCATCTGCTTCTGGCAAGGCCTCAGGGAACTTTTATTCATGGCTGGAGGCAAAGCACGAGAGTCATCTTACATGTCAGGGGCAGGACCAAAAGAAAGCAAAAAGGGAGGTGCTGCACACTTTTTAACAACCAGATATCGTGAGAACTCAGTCACTATCACAAGAACAGCACTAAGGGAATGGTGCTAAACATTCATGAGAATTCCACCCCCATGATCCAACCACCTCCCACCAGGTCCCACCTCCAATATTGGAGACTACAGTTCAACTTGAGATTTGGGTGGGGACACAGATCCAAACCATATCGGCCACCTAGGCACAGTTTTCTGAGTTTTCTGCTTAAGTCACTGGTTCCTACGCAGTCTCTTTAGCTGGTTCTTCTCTTCCTTGTGTCTAGGTTCCACATTGCTTTCTGTATATGCACATACTCCCTGAATGAATATTTCCAGTCTAATGGTGTTATATACAATCTGTATACTAATAACATCTAAGTTTATATTTCCAGATTAGACCTCCTTTCTGACCTCCAGAGAACATAATTGCCTACTCAGCATCTCCATTTATTTGTATGTCTAACCATAATATCAAGTTTAACTGATCTAACCAATACCACATTTTTCTTTAACTGGAAATCTCCTCATTTCAATAAATGGACATCTTATTCATCAGGAAATCCTATAGGCATAGTTTCTAAAAATATATTCAAAATAACCATTTCAACTGGTAAGTCAGAAAATGACATACACTGTGGTGCCAAACCTCAGTAGCTCCCCTATTGATCTTGGATTAAAAGCCAGTCACTGTAATAACTTCCAAGGCCCTACATTAACCAGTGTTCTTTTCTTTCTCTGATTTCATCCCTAAAGACTCTTCCTGGGTCAAAGTGCTCTAGCCACACTGGCTTCCCTGATGTTCCTAGAACTGACCAGCCACTCTTCTATATTAGGGCATTTTCACAGGATGTTCCTTAGGCCTGTTCTTCTATGTTAGTTTCTATGATGCCTTTCTCACATCCTTCATATGTTCTAGCAGTTTCTTCAGAAAACAACTTCTCATTGAAGACCTTGACCACTTTAGTTTTTGCAACCAGTCCCCACACCAGAACTACAGAGCCCCTTTAACCTGGATGTGTATTTTCCCCCTCAACCTTCATATTTTATCGCTTCCCAACAGTACTTACATCTCTGCCCTCTCCCAGCACTTAGAATGCAAGTTCCATGATGATGAATATTATTATTATTTTTTTGCTTAATGATGACAGATTCTTGACACCAATAAATATTTGTTGAATGAGTACCAAGTAGCACTGTATAGCTAAATAATTAAAGCAACTGAACATCTGGTTTAAGAAGTGACCTTAGGATCATTGTAACAAAACTGAAAACTCAAATGTTGCCAGGACAAATTTCATATTACAAAAAAAAGTAAAGTTAAAAACCTCACCTCTCTAGCATTTACCAAATACATTCCATATGGGTTAGAGAGTTGATGTATAAAATGCAAACCATAAAATCTCCCCCACTGATCTGGAAAGAAAACTATATTATCTTTTTTAAGCAAAAAAATAAATAAATAAATAAATAAACAAAAAACAAAAACATTGCAGACCAGGTGCAGTGGCTTATGTCTGGAATCCCAGCACTTTGGGAGGCCAAGGTGGACAGAGTGCATGAGCCAAGGAATTTAAGACCATCCTGGAAAACATGGCAAAACCACATCTCTACTACAAATACCAAAAAGTTAGTTGGGCGTGATGATATGCACCTCTAGTCCCAGATACTTGGAGGCCTAGGTGGGAGGATCACGTGAACCCAGGAAGTTGAGGCTGCAGTGAGTTATGATCATGCCACTGCACTGCAGCCTGGGTGATGGGAATCAGACCCTATCTCAAAAAACAAAATGCAGAAAACTGCTTTTGTATAATGAGCTCATCTGTGCACAAACAAAATAAGGGGAAAAAAGCCTTCTGTGTGCATATGGGAGTTAGTAGATGATTGTGTGAGCAAAGACAACAGTGTGGAGGGACAAGTGGGGGGTTTTTGTAATGGTTGAGTCAGGGTATGGGGATGGACTACAAGCTTTGCTCTTTATATGGTTGAGCATTGTCTCAAATATTAGAATAAGCAAGTCGTATCTTTCACTAAACTTTTCACACAGATTTTTAAAGTGAACTTACCTCCTACCACTTATGTGTCCTGTGACATTTAACAATGTCTGCAAGTTTCAAGCTTCCAAGCTATAAATAAGGGAAAATTCATGCCATTATGACTGGTAACGACAATCATGATAATGACAATTCCTAACATTTCCTGAGTTTTCACTGACATTTCAGGCAGTGCACTAATAGCTTTTATTTAATTCTACTCATTTAATCTGCATAATGAACTAATGACAGGTAATATTATTACTTTTGCCTCAAAAATCCATCAACACGATTAAATGAGCAACAGACGGAAGTACTCCTGTAAACTGAACAAAACGTAGAAACAGAAGCAATTACATATTTTAATGTGCTGTCACGCATCTAACAAAACAAATTATTTAATTAAAGTTAGTTTAGTTCTTGAGATCTTACATACCTGGCTCTCAGAATATGAACATTATGAACAACCCAATACATTAGCTAGACTTAACCACTACCATAATATCACCATGTTGTCCAGTATGATAGCTGTTAGTCACATATATTTATCAGCACTTAAAATGTGCTTTGTCCAAATGAAGATGTGCTTCAGGTGTAAGATACACACAACTTTCTGGGCATTTGGTATGAAAAAATACAGTGAACTATCTCATTAACATGTTTGTTACATTGATTACCTGTTGAAATTATACCATTTTCACGCATCTAAGTGAATAAAACATATTACTAATATTTCCACATCTTTTTTATTTTTAAAATATGGCTACTAGAAAATTTAAAATTACATATGTCGCTAACATTGTGTTTCTTTTGGCTAGTGATGCTTTACAACTTGTTTCTAGTGAGCTTTCATGTGGGTACTAGGGCATCACTAATTAGTTTGCATTCAAGGCCTTGCAAAATATTACCTGCGGGCCTACTTCTCAGAATAAGGTTGAAAAAAACTTGGAATGAGGCCGGGCGCGGTGGCTCAAGCCTATAATCCCAGCACTTTGGGAGGCCAAGATGAGCGGATCACGAGGTCAGGAGATCGAGACCATCCTGGCTAACCCGGTGAAAACCCCTTCTCTACTAAAAAATACAAAAAACTAGCCGGGCGAGGTGGCGGGCGCCTGTAGTCCCAGCTACTCGGGAGGCTGAGGCAGGAGAATGGCATAAAACCCGGAGGCGGAGCTTGCAGTGAGCTGAGATCCGGCCACTGCATTCCAGCTTGGGTGACACAGCGAGACTCTGTCTCAAAAAAAAAAAAAAAAAATTAAAACGCATAGCATTCTGGCTGTTTTCAAAAAGGAAATAATTTTGAAAGGTTACCTGTATATAGAAAGAGGGATTGCTCTGCCTGAGCTGAGTGTGCAGAAGTGCAGGTAAACATGCGCCTTGCCCTGGAGAGTATAGCTGGAGCAGTGCAGTTGGCCAGGTGGCAGAATTAGGGGATGTGGGTGTGCATATGGACATATTTAAGTGGCTTTGTATCTATTTATCTTATCAGGGCTGCTAACAATGGATACCTTAAGGGTAAGTGGGGGTGGGGGGTGGGGGAGAACTGGTTCCAGGGATTCTCTTTGTCTCTCTTTTTTTTTTTTTTATCCTAAATATATATGCATCCAATACAGGAGCACCCAGATTCATAAAGCAAGTCCTTAGAGACTTACAAAGAGACTTAGACTCCCATACAATAATAATGGGAGACTTCAACACCCCACTGTCAACATTAGACAGATCAACGAGACAGAAAGTTAACAAGGATATCCAGGAATTGAACTCATCTCTGCAGCAAGCAGACCTAATAGACATCTATAGAACTCTCTTTGTCTCTTGAAATATCTTTGCTTTCCTTCCTCCAGTCACTTGAACATGCATAACTCCTCTAATCAATATATTTTATTTCTAAAACTTCAAGGAAATGCTCATCTTTTATTTGGTCTACTACTCTTCACTTCAATTTTTCACATATTCAGGAAGAAAATGATATCTTCTAGTGAGAACAATTGCAATAGTGAGGATTTATTGAGCATTTTGTCCAGGTCAGGTACTGAACTGTGGCCACATGAAGATTCTCTCCTCAAATCTTCACAGCAGCCCATGTGGCAGATGTAATAATTGCTCCATCTCCCTTTCCAAGTAGTCACACAGGTCAAGCGTGAATCCACTCGAAAATACTCTGATCAACTGCAAATTAACCCTGCATGCTAAGATGTTATGTTACAAAACATGATTCCAACTCTACAGCCCACATCTCCTGGTAACATGTTGCTTTGCTCTCTAATGTCCAAATACTTTCCACTGTGTGAGTGAGTGCAGGGAACTTCTCTAATTGCTATGATTTTAGCCCCTTGCAAGCACTATTGGCATTTGCTATAACCAAAATATCTCAGGGCATTTGGGATTTCATTTAGGAAATTCCTCCCACCCCCCAACCACCAAAAACAAAAGAATGCTCTCTGACTCATGCTATATGGCCATGTGTGTGAAGCATATATGAGGATGTGGTGAGTGCTTTTTACAAAATCTTTTTTTAAATTGTTAAATGTATGGTATTCACTCGATTTATCTTCTTAAAAATCCAAAGTTAATAAATTTAAAACTATGAAAACCACTAAAACAGTTTATTCTGGTGAGTATAAATAAATAGATAAATAATCTATATCTATACTTATATATACATGCATACATTTCCTAAAGACAAGCAGTGATTTTAGAAAATGTGGTCAAGTCATTCATGAAAAAGAACAAAAATGCACAGGAATAAACAAACATATCAAGAATCATTCAACATATATAAGGAGAAATCACAAATATTTCCTTAAGGCATAGGAAAAGAAAGTTGAATGAGTATATGTAAATACTCATATTACTGAAAGGGAACATTTGGTATTTGTAATGAGTTTTTGTTCCCCAAATTCAATGTGTTTTATGGTAACTGCATTTAAAAAATCCTTGCTAAGTTTTTTTATTACACGAATTTAACAAAGTGATGTTAAATTCATCCAGGAGTATACCCAGGTACATATTATAATAAAATTTTAAAAAGTGAGACTAATGAAGGATACCAGGCACTAATTGGCATTTTATGGTCAGAATAATTAGCCCAGTGTGGTCCGGGCTCACACACTGACAGTTGGGTCCACCGAACCATGTTAATGAAGGAAATGCTGGGGAGATGTCACAGCACAGTGTCACTTTACACACCATGCCACCAGATGATATGGTAGAATAACTTAAACAATTTCATTTAGAACTTTATGAAACCGCTAACACTTCGACACGTATTTCTACAAAGCAGCTTTAAGTTAGGGAAGAATGCTTCTCTTCAGTGTTCAAAGTACAAAAGCATTTAAGCAAGAGTTGCAGCCAAGTGCTATGAGATGGAGCTCTGTGGGCAGTTATCTCTGCCCCCTGGAGGATGGCACAGCACTAGGTGATTGATTATCCAAGGACTTCCTCATCTCATCTTCCCAGCAAGCCTTTGATGCTGATGTAATTATTACTACGAATTCACTGAGATGCAGCACAGATCGAATGAGGAAACCAGGAAACCGTAAAGTCAGCACACAAAGTTAAGGATAGTTGTCACTTTAACTCCATGTCTCAAAAATGCATTCGCTGATGATAACTAGACTTCCTGTTTGGAATTTCCAGAACTATCAGGATGGGGACTGTGAGTCAACCTGCTAACTAACTGGGTTTAACCCTTGTGATTATATTGCCAAGCAATCTACCCAAACTATCCTAAGAGTGTGGCTTTCATGTGGCTGCCAGCACAAACCTGGGCAGCAAAATCATATGTGACTGGTTACCTGAAGGTCCAGATGACATCACAGAGTTAATCAGGTCACTGTCCAGGGAGGAAAGGTCCACAAAGCAAGAAGCCTCCTTGTTCTAAATGAAAATGTCCAGCACTTAAAGAATACGAAGTGCTTTTAAAGTTACACTGCAACAAATACACAGATGGCATTATCTGTTTTAGACCCTGAGGATACCACAGTAAATAAATAGAAAACATTTTAATATAGTGTTTGCCAAAATATATAACATGTCTGACAAAAAATAAATGTTATATGTTTGTTAAGTGAAATAAATATGTAAGCTGTATAAAAAAAATAGTACTTGTAGACCAGCAAAATCCATCAGAAAATCAAATAAAAAAAAAAGCAATTTGTGACAGTGATGAAATCAAAATGCCTAGAATGAACTATTCAGTGACATTTGTTGATGAATAATATATAAGAAAAAAATTAAACTTTACTCTAGAATCTAAAAGAAGACATGAGGAAATGGATATTTATTCCAGGTATTTTCCTAAAAGGAAAACCTAAAACTAGAAAGATGTTGACTTTTTAAAAATTTATTTTTGAGTTGCAAAATAATGTTTCTGTAGTCCCGGTGGAACTCTTTTGAGGGAAGTTTGACAAGGAGATTTTAGGCCATCCACAAGACAAGTAAGAATAGCTTGGGGAGGGGCAAGGAAGAATTACACCTTAATGGATCCACTGGAATTACATGGCAATAACAATGAACCCCTCGCAGTCTTTGCAACACACGATGGAGCAGAAATAACTAAGGTAATTAATTTGGATTTGTGAGGAACAATAATTTGTTAGAGCATTTCTTTACCCAGACCCAAAAGGCTTTCAAAATGGATTACAGAATTAGATTTTAAGACATGACACCCAATCATCTATGGCCACAAACATTCTCCACGACTTACTATTCAGTTAGACCAGCAGGTTGAAGAGGAATCCACATAAAATAGCCCCATTTCTGTACATCCAATGACGACCAAGCCTTCTTCCAAGACGTTTGAGCCTTCATTTGTGTTTCAGTATTGTCCTGGAAGAAGATGATGATTAGGGAAAGCCTTGTGTCAAGTATTAAAACTGTTCACCTCAGTGGAGTAGAAATGAAGTTTGCGTGGTTGAGAAGATTACAAATTTTGTCTTTATGCATCTTTGCTGCAAGATCTTTTTGTTTATGCATCTTTGATTCTATCAGCTGCAGTTCAAATGTACTATTTTCTAACTAACGCATTTCAGTAGATAACTTTTTCATTGATTGGTAATATGGCAACCCAAGGCATGAACTTCTTTAAGCCTCAAGCTCTAGGTTCTGCACAACAAAAATCCGACCTGCTGTTAGGAGTAACAGCAAAACATGTGTTCTCACTAAACATATCCCAAGTCCATGTGCATAAGGCAGATAGTGTCCCCGGTGCTGTTTTGTCATTACTGTGACAGCAGTCCTGTGAAAACACAGTGTCATTATTTCAAGAAATGACACTTCAGAGAGGGCATTGAGCAAAATAATGCAGCACAGACTTTGAAGCCAGAAGCCAGAAGCCAGAAGCCAGGACTTAATCCACCCCTTGCCCCGACTCATTTGCTCAGTGATATTAGGCAAGATGGCTGAATTCTCTGTAACTCAGTTTCTTCATGTGTAAAATAAGTACAATAATATACCAACACCTCAGAGCACTGTTGTAAAGGCATGGGTTGATGTATGGGCTGATGTATGTAAACCACTGAGAACAGTGTTAGGTGTGTGATTCACATCATGAAGGGTGTGTTAATATCATACTACCACACGGATTTGCTGGCAGGAGCCAATGAGGTAACATATTTGAAAAATTTTTATAAACTGTAAATCTACACATACTATTGCTGATATTGTCTACTGAAGAAGGTACAGGGCGTGGTTTTTTTTTTAAATTACTGTATCAAAAAGCCAAAAATAAGTCAAAACTTACTAACAGGATTCTATTCAACAACTTCTTATAATTCAGACCCTATTATCTGAATTTTTTCTTTTATTAATATTTATTTTCGAAGGAAGAACAACACTGGGATGAATATGAATTATAAACACTTCATTAAAAAACTTTGTACCTCTGTTACAACCTTTATATAGGAAATCCACTTGAATAGCCTGAACAAAGAGAACCTACAATTTTAGTCTGATACTTATTTTTAGGCTTTTCAGTCACCGAATGGAGAAGTGACTGCACTGGGTCAAACAGAGTTTAGTAAAGCTCTGCTACTCTACAAAATAGCTACGAGTGTATCTTTGTATGTGTCAGTGTAGGTGTGTATCTGGCAGTGTCACTTACTGGATTATTTCTTGCACTGTCACCTGTACCCTTCGTCTGTTTTTTATATATTTATTTGACTACTAAACATTTTAACCAGAGAACTATTATCATCTGGTGGGACACAAGTATTTGAGGCACCACAATTTAGAAAAGCCTCAGTCAATGTTTTAGTTTTCCTGTTTTTTAACACAAAACTCAATATTCATCTCAATTAACAAGTCCATAATACAAAGATATTTTTAAAAACTAAATTATTCCTTTTTATTCCACTTCCTTGAGTTAATCAATGCTAAGGGTTTGATGTATGTCCTTCCACATTTTATTATATAAATACAAAAAATGTGTTTAAAAAAATTTAAATAAATTTAACAGAGTTTAATTGAACAATAAAGAAGAAGAAAAACAATCTGTCAATGGGGCTGCCCCCAGAATCAGAACAGATTCAGAGAGACTCTGAGGTCGCCACATAGTTGGATAACAATTATGACCAGAAAAAGCAAAGTGACATACAGAAAACAGAAATGAGGTACAGAAACAGCTGGATTGGTTACAGCCCAGGGTTTCGCCTCATTTGAGCAATGTTTGAATAGTTGGCCACCTATGAGTGCCTGCTGTATGGCTGCTGTTATTGGTTGAGACTCAGCAATTGTTACAGAAGCATTCGCCTAAGTTAGGTATTCAGTTTGTTTACATACTAAGTTAGATTGAGGTTCATATGTAAGAACTCAATTACGCAAGTACAGAGGCTTTTTCTGGCCAAATTTAGTTTTATTTAACACTTAAATATACATATATAAATAGAGGTTCCCATTGCCTTTTTAGAAAAACATTTCTCTGCAACTTAAAAAAAAAATCTGCTTTTTGGCCGGGCGCGGTGGCTCAAGCCTGTAATCCCAGCACTTTGGGAGGCCGAGACGGGCGGATCACGAGGTCAGGAGATCGAGACCATACTGGCTAACATGGTGAAACCCCGTCTCTACTAAAAAATACAAAAAAAATCTAGCTGGGCGAGGTGGCGGGCGCCTGTAGTCCCAGCTACTCGGGAGGCTGAGGCAGGAGAATGGCGTAAACCCGGGAGGCGGAGCTTGCAGTGAGCTGAGATCCGGCCACCGCACTCCAGTCTGGGCGACAGAGCGAGACTCCGTCTCAAAAAAAAAAAAAAAAAAAAAAAAAAATCTGCTTTTTGTAAAATAAAACACAGAATCAGCAAACCACATAGAACAAATGTATGGCTTAGTACAGTGGTTGACAAACGTTAGAGTACATCTGAATCACCTGGAGAGCTTGTCAAAAGGCAGATTCTCGGGCACCATCCTGAGAGTTCTGATTCAGAAGCCTGGGACGGGGTCTGAAAATGTACATTTCTAACAATTTCTCAGGAATGTAGATGTTGTTTATCTGATACCACACTTAGAAAATCTCTAGCTTATTAAATTGATGTGAGATACACATCATTTTAACGTTAATAAAGGGGAATAACTAGAACTTTCCAGCTACCCTGGAGGACCCTCCAATGGCCCATTTCAATTAGAGCCTCTCCTTCTCTTCCAAAAAACCAGAATTCTGACTTCTATAATCATCACTTCCTATTTTTGTTTATTTTTATCTCACAAGTGTGAATTCCTAGACACTTTGGATTAATTATGTCTACTTCTTCAATTTAGTATGTCTTTTAAATTCTTAAAAAGTGTTTATTAAATAATTCTAGCCATTTGACCTGTAGAGTTCTCATAATCTGTAATCTTGCTCATTTAATACTCTTGGTAGAGTTTAGCATACTCCCTCATTCTCTATATTTCCTTCAAATTTATAGCTGTATACAGAGACTGGATCATATTCATATACAGCAGTTTAGCAAGAGTATGGGTGGTTTTGAGTTTCTTCAGCAGGAGGCACATAAAGTCTGGCTTTTGCTCTCTTTTTAAATCAGCTTTCTTGAAGTATAATTTACAAATAATAAAGTCACCACGTTTAAATGCAAAACTTAATGAATTTCAATAAAAACGGAAAAGTCAAAAACTGTAACCACATAGATGATTTGGAGTATTTCCATCATCACAAAAAGTTCCTTTATGTCTTTTTTGCAGTCTAAACCCTCTGCGCATTCCTCGTCTGCTGAAAATCACTAATTGCTTTCTATCACTGTAGTTTTGACCTTTCTAGAATTTCAAAACAAATGGATTCGTACAGGAAAAAAAAACATTTGCGTTAAGAGGAGAGGAAAATGAGAATACAATGAACCTAAATAGAAGAAAGGAGGGAGAATAAGATAATGGCAGAAATCACTAGAAAAAAAAAGGTAAAACTCTGAAACAATAGAGATGATTAACAAAGATATAACCCGATCTTTTGAAAGTACAAAATAGATAAACACAGCTGTTACAAGACTGATTCAAGAAAAAAGTTGTCAGGTGTAAATACAATTTGTAATGAAAATGGTAAATTATCTACAAATATGTGAGATTAAAAATGCTTAGAGAATATTTAGAACAAGTACCTGTCAAACACTGGAAAAAAATAATGAAATTATTAAAATATTTTAAGTAGTAAATTGGTAAAAAAAAAAAAAAAAAAAAGAGTAAAAATCTTAGGTAGAAAAAAACCCATAAGTAAACTGAAATTACAGTAACAAATTTCTTCCTTCTTCCTTTAACCTAGGATTTCTCTAACATTATCCATTGACATTTGGGCAAGATACTTCCTTGTGGGGGTGGGGCTATCCTATACTTTGTAGATGTGAACAGCATTCCTGGTCACACGTGCTAGCAACCCCACTCACCAGTGGTGACAACCAGACACTGCCAAATGTCCCTTGGGAGGCAAAAACTATGTACCTTCTCCGTTGGGAACCATTGTCTTAAGCCAAAGTCCAAGGCCTGTAGAGGTTTATCATAAGTTCCACTAAATTGTAAGAAACAGATCATTTATTTTTATACAAAGTTTTAGTAGACAACAGAAAATGAGATAATAAATTCTGACTCACTTTATGGGACTAGGATAACCTTGAATTGGCCAAGGATGTTATAAGATATGATGGAAACCTAAATAAACGTTAGCTTAACCACATCCAACAGAGTATTGAACAGTAACACGACATTATCAATAGAGTTTATGACAGAAATACAAAGAAGATTCAGGGCCAGGAAATCAGTAATAGATGGAATTCGCTATGCTAATGGACTATAGGAGACCAGAGGATAATCTCAATAGATGCAAAAAAAATGTAGGATAGTTTAACCTGATATCTAATATTATTGAATCTATTATGACACAATCAATGGGAAAAGTTACATATTATACCTCCACAATTGGAAGAAACTACTGGCTTCCATTCTAGGAATTTTGGCATACATTTGGTACCAAAGTCAAATATGATATAATATCTAACTTTAATGATTCTTTAGACAAATAATACCTGTAGAGTGTAAAATAAAATCTACATTATATATATATTATGGATAGTATATATGTCATTAAATTAGTGGTATTATATAATTTTAATTAACATGTTGATGTACAATAAATATATTGACTTTAAATTAACTTTTAACATATGCTACACAAAAACATGGGGGGAAAAATGTAAAAAGTTTCTAAGAGTGCATAAGATTGTATATTATATGAAAGTCATAAGCCAAAATGCATCAGGAAATGATATTCTGAGGGAGACCACCTCTCAGACAGTCCAAGCGCTCAATAAATTTTATGTGGTTTAGTTGATATCTTGTACGCAGTCTTTTGCCTTGCTTCTGTTTTAGCATTCCTTCCATCTACCTCTTGTTCCTACATCCTCCAGGGAGGGAGAAGTTAGAGGAGACTGAATTGAAAACTGACTGCGGTGGCTCACCCCTGTACTCCCAACACTTTTCGGAGGCTGAGACGGGCGGATCGCTTGAGCGTGGGAGTTTAGACCCATCTGGCCAATATGGCGAAACCTCATCTCTATAAAAAATACAAAAATTAGCCAGGCATAGTGGCTCACTCCTGTAGTCCCAGCTACTCAGGAGGCCTGAGGCTGGAGGATGACTTGAGCCCGGGAGGCAGAGGTTGCAGTTGTGACAAGGTGGCACCACTTCACTCCAGCCTGGGAGACAGAGCCAGGTTTCTCTCTCTCTCTCTCTTCTCTCTCTCTCTCTCTCTCTCTCTCTATATATATATATATATATATATATATATATATATATATGTGTGTGTGTGTATATATATATATATGTATATACACACACACACACACACACACACACCTGATTGTTCATATATATGTAAACTGTTTGTTCCTACGTCATGAAAGCTGCATTAAAATCTCTAAAACACGGGATTCGGAGAGCTTCTAGATTGGTGAACACATGAAGGTACTTGGATGGTGATTGTGCCTAGACAGGTCATGGAAGCTCTCTGAGTCTGTGCCCATTCCTTGCCCTATCCCATGTTTTCCATGAGGCTGCTCCCTGAGTTACATCCTCTATAATAAATCAGTAAATGTAAGCAAATGTTTTCTTGAGTTTTTTGAGTCATTCTAGGAAATTATTAAACCCAAGGAGGAGTTCACGGGAATTCCCAACTGATAGCTGCTCATAAGTATGGGAGACCCAGATTTTCCACCAGCATCTAAAATGAATAGTAATCTAAACACTTAAATTTGCTAAAGGAAAGTGACATCTTACTAATTAAATTTAATTGAGGTTCAACAATCTTTTACTCTTCTCTGTTCCTATTTTTTAGAGCATTTAAGTGAAAATGAATAGATAGATAATAAGTAGATATATAGATTGACAGATAGACTGTCCTGAAAAGTTTGCTATGAGTGTTGCTAAAGAGAAGTTCATCCAGAAATTACTTAATTCTGATTTTGGAATACCTTAAATACCTTTTTGGTTAAATGGTTTCCCTTTTCCTGATTTTATTGTTCTTCGCTCATATTTGCATGTTTGTCTGTAAAGCACACAGAGACGGGTAGAGAGAAGCAGCCTAGGTGGTCACTCAGTAGCAGAGGAATCAGCTGATTCTCTAATCCACAAACTTTAATCAGTGAAAACTGATACTTGTAAACCAAGATGAAAAGCAGCGGGGTTTGTATTGCTGGATTTGAAAAAATTAAAAGTTTCAAAAATGGTTTTATTAAGTTGTGGTAATGGCAAAACGGTACACCTAAGACACCAAACCCACAGCAGAGCAAGTATTTCTCTGGCTTGTAATAAATGCATTATTCTGACAGACAGGGTTTGCTGAAGGCTCCAATGCTCTTTAGGAAGACTGGTGTTTTAAAACAAAAAAGGAGAAACATTCTATCTGTCTTTCTCTCTAAATTTCTTTTCAGTTTAGAAACACATGGCCATATGGGGAAGGTTTATTTTAAAAGCTGCATGTCTTTTAGTCTAAAGGCTTATTAAAAATAGGTGCCAATCTTGGAAAAGTAAGAGATGCACGTAATGAATATATGTCATATATTAACACTTCAAGTCACTAAGAAAACATCAGCTTCTCTTGGGCATGGATTTGGTGCAAACAAAAATTTTCTGAAGACTCAATAACCTGTGTAAACTTATAATAGATTACATAAAGTGAAAATAATATTCCCTCAACGTCCTATAACTATCTTACCACAAATAACTTCTAAAATTAAGTCCTTTTCTTTTGTAAGCAACTTCTCAGAAGCACATTAATTCCCATAGGAAGCTGTTTAAACAGGTAAGCTCCATGAGGCCTGCTAATAAAAAGCGACTCTTTGGTATTTTAACCACATGTCAGTGTTTAAGGAAGCAGAGCTGCAGTGTATCCTTAAAATAATCATGGTCATAGAGCTAACATCCCTTGAGCATCGACCTTGGGCAAGGTCCTCTCTGTCAAATGTTTTATATGAACCTGTGGCAGGTGCTCAGAAAGTATTTTTTGAATTGTGCAAGTATCATATTTAAGCATTTTTAGCACCTGAAAGGACACAAATCTAATCACTTATAATAATATATTATGTAGATATTGATAACAGAAATTTCCAGATCAGTCGACTTATGTTCAGAGACGTTTTCATGCCCAAGTTTAAGTGACTTGTAAACCGTTTGTCTGTTTTACTTTACATTTTATTTTTACCAGCTTTAGTAAGGTATAATTGATGTACAAAGAGCTATACATATTTAATACTTACTGATGAGTTTGTGCATATGCAAATACCCATGAACCACCAACACGATCAAGGTAATAGCTGTATCTAACACCTCCCAAAGATTCCTGTATCCCTTTTAGGTATTTGTTTTTATTTTTGGTAGGTAAGAACACTTAACGTGAGATTTAACTCTCAACAAATGTGAAGGGTACATACCATATTGTTACTATAGGCACTATGTTTTACAGCAGATCTCTGGAAATTATTAATCTAAATAACTGAAATGGTATATGAATTGAACAATGTGACATAATAAAAATATATTTCTGTCTCTGCCCTTGATTCCTGACACAGAACTCCTAAAACCCACGTAATGTCTATAGTAATAGGGTTGCTAAGAGTATCTTTGTACTGATACTTGATCTTTGACTCTGGTTCCTGACATAGAGCTTCTAATCCCTTGGATTTCCTGATGAAAGAAGCATATTGTGTTCTAATGAGACAATTAATGGTGGCCTCCTGGATGGAGGCTGTCTTCCAGGTAAATCGAGGCGGGATTAAGAACATGGAATTTTCAGCCCATTCCCCATCCTCCAGGGAGGGCAGAGTAGAGGAGATTGAGTTAAAATCCATGATGCCTATGTGGTTGAAGCCTGCATAAAAATCCCTAAAATATGAGGTTTGGAGAGTTTCTGGGTTGGTGGACACATGTAGGTAGCGAGAGGGCGGTGTTCCCACATCCAACCCCGCTGCCTTGCCCTATTCATCTCTTCCATTAGACTGTTCCGGAGTTGTATCCTTTATGATAAACCAGTAAATGTAAGAAAATGTTTTCCTGAGTTTTGTGAGCTATCTAGCAAATTTTGGAAACTGAGGAGAGATTAGTGGGAACACCTGATTTATAGCTGTTTCAGTGAGTATTATGAGATGATCTGACTTGCCACTGGCAACTAAATGGGGTTAGTTTTTTGAATGGAGCCCTTAACTGGTGGGGTCTGCACTGACTCTAAATAGTTAGCATCAGAATTGAGTTAAAGTATAGGATACTGAGTTAATGTTTGCTGCGAATTGAAGAATTAGTTGGTGTCAGTAAAATCCCCTATAGGTGGTTTTAGAAGTGATGTGAGTGGAGAAAACAGTGAGTTTTCCCTCTTTTGACAGCACCTCCTCATTTGCCAACCCCACATCCCCTGGCCACTACTAATATACTCTCTGCTTCCATGAATTTCACTCTTATAGATACCTCATATAAATGGAACCATAAAGTATTTGTCCTTCCATACTTGGCTTATTTCACTTAGCATAATGTTCTCTAGGTTCATCCATGTTGTCACAAATGACAGGATTTAGGCTGAAGAGTATTCCATTGAGTATATATATCACCTTATCTTTATCCATGCATCTGCCAGTGGACATTTGAGTTGTTTCAGTTACCTTTAAACCGTGCAACAACTCCATTAGGTTGGGATTATTATTTACATTTATACAAAGGAATTGAGGCTTAGAGAGATTAAGAAACTTGCTTGTTCTCCAGAAAATAAATGACAGAACTGAGATATAAATGGGATATCTCTGAGGTTAAGGACCATGCTGACATATTCTAGACTACAGAAAGATTTAGTAATCTAGGCCATTGTCTACATGCACACAAACTTACTTGCCCTAAGTTCCCTTTCAATAGCGCCCACAACACTGGGTATCTCTTCTGCCTTTTCTGAAATTCCTACAATATCTATCTTGTTTCAAAACAAATGAGGATGCATTATCTATAAAACACTTCAATTTAAATGCTTGAGTGTTACCTGGGACAACTTATTATCCAAGCTCTACCATCAGACAGGCAAGTGACCACATTGGAAACAAAGGAATGATTCCCACAAGGTGTGCATTTAGGAGTGCCATGTGGATCAAGGGGGATTAAATATAGAGAAGATAATTTAGAATACGAATCTTAAAAGTACTGATGACAGTCTAAGAGAGTGCAGTAAAGAGGGAAGAATGCATGGAAACATTATGAAAAGTATGTGAAAAGAATAATTGATAATGTAATTGTGGGTAATCATGAGTTATCAAAGTTCCCCACATGCTAAATTGACATATGTATCATGGCTGAAACAAAAAAAATCAAATGTTTTCCTTAAAAAAGTAATTTGTTTCTGCTACCTTTAAGGCTACATAAATAAAATCAGGGGTGACCTGTTATAAAGTTATCCATACCATTTATCTTAAAGATGGTCTCCACTGGGAGAAAAAAAAAGATTGAACCCATCATTTGTATCTATTGCTTTTGGTGTGCATAAGTCACACATTTGTATATCGAGTGTATACATATTGATTGTACCTTGACCTTAACAATTTATCATTTAGTTGTATACCATCACCCTCCATGATAGATGTTACAGCTAAGGGTCTAGCCGCAATTTCATTATAGACCCCACTTTGCAGGGTTTCATAAATAAGCAGTCAAAATCTACTGCAGGCTATGTAATGTTTTAGTTTGCATATCTCTTATTATCTTTTCGTTCCATATTGCAGTTTCCATCCTCAGCTATAGAATCATTTTTCAT